>NW_028137232.1:0-227500 GCF_965140915.1 Aythya marila | reverse complement strand
CACCTCTACCTCTCTGCCCAACAAGGGCTTCTTCTTGGGAGAGAATTGCAGAACATGAAAAAACATGACCAAAGCCAGAGGACCCATCTCCACAACAGCACGATAAATATAAAAGACATCTCTAGATGCAGACCTGTCGTGGTTTAACCCGGCCGGCAGCTAAACACCATGTAGCCGTTCGCTCACCCTCCCTCCTCCCTCTCTGGGACGGGGGAGAGAAATGGAAAGTGAAGCCCATGAGTTGAGATAAAGACAGCTTAATAAGACAGGAAAATAATAATAACAATAATAATAATAATAATAATAATAATAATAATAATACTACAATGATGATAATAGTACTACTACTACTAATATGTACAAACAAGTGATGCACAATGCAATTGCTCACCACCCGCTGACCGATGCCCAGCCTAACCCCGAGCAGTCCGGCCCCCTCCCCCCAGCTAGCCACCCCTATATATTGTTTAGCATGACGTCAGATGGTATGGAATACTCCTTTGGCTAGTTTGGGTCACCTGCCCTGGGTCTGTCCCCTCCCAGCTCTTACTGCACCCCCAGCCTGCCTGTTGGCAGGACAGAGCAAAAGGCTGAGATGTCCTTGGCTTGGTATAAGCACTGCTCTGCAACAATTAAAACATCGGGGTGTTATCAGCACTCTTCTCATCCTAAGCCAAAACACAGCATTCCACCAGCTACCAGGAAGAAAATTAATTCTGTTCTAACTGAAACCAGGACAGTGACCTATTTGGGATTTGAAATTTCGGGAGGACCACGAGAACTAGGAACTGAACGTAAGGAAGTCATTTGCCGGACTCCAGAACCTCAAATGGTAAAGGAGCTACGAACCTTTTTAGGAATGACAGGTTGGTGTCGCCTTTGGATTTATAATTATGGGCTAATGGTAAAGCCTCTATATGAATTGATAAAGATTAACCAGTCAAAGTTAGTCTGGACTGGAGAAGCACGAAAAGCCTTTAAACAACTTAAACGAGAATTGATGTAAGTTCCGGCTTTGGGATTACCGGATCTCTCAAAACCCTTTTGATTGTTCTCTCATGAGAGACAAGGGATAGCTTTGGGAGTACTAGCACAAAGATTGTGTCCCTGTAAACGAGCAGTAGCTTACTTCTCTAAACAATTAGATGGAGTAAGTAAAGGATAACCTTGATGCCTTTGGGCTGTTGCAGCTGTTGTTATCAATATACAAGAAGCTCGGAAGTTTACAATGGGACAGAAAATGACAGTGTTAGTCTCCCATATGGCCTCAGCACTTTTGGAACAAAAAGGAAACCATTGGCTTTCACCTCAGAGGTTTTAAAATATCAAGCAATATTAGTAGAACAAGATGATGTGGAAATTGTGCTCACTAACATCGTAAATCCAGCTTCTTTCCTTAGTGGAACTCTGGATGAACCCATAACCCATGATTGTATAGAAACAATGGAGACCTGATCTTAAGGAAGAACCTTTAGAAGATGCTGACGAATCTTGGTATACTGATGGAAGCAGCTTTGTGAAACAAGGACAACGTAAGGCAGGGTACGCCGTTACAACCACTCAACAGGTAATCGCGTCCAAACCATTACCCCCTGGGACATCCATCCAGAAAGCAGAGACAATTGCTCTTACGCGAGCGCTGGAACTAGCAGCAGGATGGAAAATCAATATTTGGACAGATTCTAAATATGCATTCAGCGTGGTACATGCTCATGGAGCGATTTGGAAAGAACGTGGATTGCTGACTGCTCAGGGAAAACAGATAAAACATGCTGAAGAAATTTTAAAATTGTTAGGGGCTATAAAACAACCAGAAAAGGTAGCTATCATGCATTGTCGGGGACACCAAAAGGGGAACGCCGATTTTGAAATTGGAAATCGATTGGCAGATCAGGAGGCTAAGCGGGCAGCTGAAATAACTGAAGTGAAGGTATGGTCTTTGATACCAGATGGTAAAATCCAAACTATATACATGAACCAAAAGCCAAATTATATAAAAGAAGACTTAAAATTAATTGAAGATTTGAAAGGTAAAATGAAACCAGATGGATGGGTATATTTAAAAGATAACTGCGTAATAATACCCTCTAATTTGACATGGCCCATAGTTCTTACAGAACACAATAAAACACACCGGGGGCTGACATATTGCATAAGAGCCTGAGTCAGACATTAGTGGGACGAAATTTATATACAATGATAAAACAAGTAACTCAACAATGGAGCATTTGCTTACACAATAACCCCAATACCAAGAATAGAATAAAATTTGGAATAATCGATAAAGGAAATTATCTGGGGCAACGGTGGCAAATTGATTTTTCAGAACTCCCTAGAAAAGGGGGGGTATCGTGATTTACTGGTTCTGACTGACACGTTTTCAGGATGGCCTGAAGCCTTTCCCTGTCGAACAAACAAAGCAAGAGAAGTGGTTAAAGTCTTGTTAAATGAAGTAATACCACGCTCTGGGATTCCAGTAGCAATGTCTTCTGATAGAGGTTCACATTTTTGTGCGCAAGTGGTACAACAGATAAGTAAGATTCTAAAGATAGATTGGCAGCTGCATACTCCTTATAGACCGCAGGCAAGTGGACAGGTAGAAAAAAATGAACCGTTTAATTAAACAACAAATAGCTAAAATCGGCTAATTTGTCATGGCCTCAATCCCTCCCTTTAGCATTACTTAGAATCAGAGTGAAACCTAAAATAAAAGGGAATATGAGTCCCTTTGAAATCTTATATGGAAGGCCGTATCAATTTCTATTTAGTGGAGAAGACCTAACGCAGTTAGGATCAGAATATTTATATGCTTATATATCTGAACTTCAGAAACAATTAAAGAAAGTACATAAATTTGTTTTAGGGACCAGGGCTAGAGGGTTGGATCAACCAATCCACCCCTTTAAGCTTGGGGATTATATAAAGACTTTTTCAGGACAACCCCTAGAGGAAAAATGGAAGGGAAGTGGAGGGGACCATACCAGGTATTACTGACAACACACGCTGCCATTAAGATTAAGGAGCAAGCAGCTTGGATCCACTATTCAAGGGTGAAGAAGGCCCCGGCGAGGATATGGAGCACCACCCCAATTGGACCAGCAAAACTGCGGTTTTCCAGATCCTAATGATTGCGGGGGTGATGTTCTCGGATTTGGGGTGGGCAACTTGGGATGAGAACTTACACCTGTCCCTGATACAAACAATATCTCAAGTAATTAATAAGACGAGATGTTGGGTACGCACCCATCTGCCAGAGCATGGGAATAAGAGTGTATCGTTAATCGGGATTCCCTTGCCTGCAGATTTATCTTGGACTAATTTGTGGGAAAACACATCTTGGGGTCGAAAATATGAAGAAGTTTTGGAACTAGAAGTGAGTAGCTTCCTGCCGTTGGAATCTTACTATGCATGTGTACAAAGGTGTAACCTGCCTAAGGGCATGGGAAAACAGGATTGTATAAATACGAATACTACTTCTGTGGGAAATCAGACATCTTGTGATCGAACAATTG
Source organism: Aythya marila (assembly GCF_965140915.1). Taxonomy (NCBI): domain Eukaryota; kingdom Metazoa; phylum Chordata; class Aves; order Anseriformes; family Anatidae; genus Aythya; species Aythya marila. Next base: position 223,988 of record NW_028137232.1, on the reverse strand, counting down.
ATATTAGTACGACTAGCGGTTGGGCAAATTCAACCAGCTGGCCGGTTCCAGAAGGAAAAGGGTGGTATTGGCTATGCAATGATACAGCCCATAAGGTCTTGCCCGAGAATTGGAAGGGAACTTGCACTCTTGGAGCAGCAGTCCCCAATATGATGGTTACTTGAGTGATCATATCAGGAGAATCAGACGACAAATTAACAATCCGTTGATAGAGAGACCCACCGCTTTTCATAGTTTTGTTCGATGGTTTATCCCATGGTTAGGAGTGAGTGAATTGGAAAAGGCAATAGTTAATATTTCTGCAATTATAGAGAAGTTAGAAAACAAAACTCCGGATGCTATAAAGGCTCAACAAGAAGAGATATCTAGCTTATCACAGGTAGCATTACAAAATCGGATGGCCCTAGACTTGTTATTGGCCGTTCAAAGGGGAGTCTGTACAGTAATAAACACAAGTTGTTGTCTGTATGTAGATCAGAGCGGAAGAATCTCTGCTGACCTGGAAGAAATAGGGAAGCAAACAAAGATCATACATGAAATCAGTAAAGATGATCTTTCATGGAATTTTAGTGAAATATGGAATAAGTTAACCTCTTGGTTGCCCAATTTCCAATGGTTGAAACAAGTTTTCATTGCTCTAATTGCGCTAGTGGTGTTAGGAATATTTGTGTACATGTTGTTTAGATGCCTGCTTTGTTGTGTTACTGCGAATAATAAATCTGATGCAAAAGAATTTGCATGGGAAAAGAAAAGGGGGGATTGATTAAGGAGACATTGGGGAGGCAAGGGCAATAGACATTGGGGAGGCAAGGACAATCCCCCGATAAGGAAGCGGCAGACAGACAGAGAAACAGATGTAAGGACTATAAATCTCAAAACAGAACATTGGAATTCATGATAAAGATACAACAAACAGAAGAATCAGCAAAAGCCAGCTCTTGCAATTCAGAAACATGCCAACCCAGCAGAATTCTGACCAATGGTGAAAAGTACACTGTGAGGAGGACTCGGGCTCTTCCTCCCAAAGACCACTGCCCACATCCCAAAGACCCCTGCCTGCAATTCTTGGGAGGCTATACACAGGTGCAAGGTGCCAAAAAGCTAATTAGCATGAGAAACGAGGGAAGGTGGGGATAGGTGATGAATATGTATAGGCGCTTGTAGAACATTAATAGATTGATTGTATAAATTCAAGACTGCTTTCCGCTTTGGGTATGCATGATAGGTGGAGAGATCCCCCGTGCATCCAGCGCTGCAATAAAGAATATACCACTTCAAGGAATTTCGGCTTCAATCTTTGAATCACCTTTGAGGAAGGTACCCCTTGGGGGGCACCAGGGGGAAATAGGGTTTGTAGTGGTTCCTTTGAACACGTCAGATGTAAGAAATTTTAAGAAGGAAATGGGAAACCTTTTAGATGACCCTTTAGGAGTTGCCGAAAGATTGGACCAGTTCCTAGGTCCAAACACGTATACCTGGGAAGAAATGCAGTCCATATTAGGAATCCTCTTCACTATAGAAGAAAGAGGAATGATCAGGCAAGCAGGAATGAGACTGTGGGAAAGACAAAATCAGGGAGGTCCTCCAGGGGATGTGAAATGGCCAAATACCAACCCTAAGTGGGATCATCAGGCTGCTCAGGGGAGGCAAAATATGAGGGATCTTAGGACCATAATGATACAAGAGATAAAGGAATCGGTTCCAAGGGGACAAAATATAAATAAAGCTTTTAACGAGTGTCAGTGCAGAGACGAATCTCCAACTGAAGGGTTAGACAGGCTGAGAAAAAGCCTTCAGATGTACTTGGGGATAGATCCTGATTCCCCTGCAGGAGGGGCACTGTTGAGAACCCAGTTGGTAGCAAAATCCTGGGAAGACATCCGAAAGAAATTGGAGAAACTTGACGATTGGCATGAAAAAGGATTAGAAGAATTATTGAGGGAAGCACAAAAGGTCTATGTGAGGAGAGATGGGGAAAAACAGAAGGCAAAAGCAAGTTTTTGTGGCAGCAATAAGGGAAAGTCAAAAACAAAGTGGACAGGAAAGCAGGAAAGGATCAGGAGAAAAACAGGGTGAAAGAGAACCCATGGATAAATGGAATGGACAAGATAGAATCCTTATCTGTTACTATTGTGGCAAAAAGGGGCATCTTCAGAGGAACTGTAGAAAAAAGAAACAGGATGAAGAAATGTTGAAGGAAGACTAGGGGTGTCAGGGGCTATATCTTTTGGGGACCCGAACATCGAATGAGCCCTTGATAAAATTATTAATAGGTCCCCAGAGGGAAGAGGTGTATTTTTTGGTAGATACTGGAGCAGAGAAATCACCTATGAGAAAATTACCAAAAGGGGTTAAGGAAGGAAAGGGGAATACCATGGTAGTAGGAGCCCTTTAAGGTTCCTGTATTGGAAAATATAGAAATAGAATCAGAAAAGAAACTATGTCTCAATGACCTATTGCTGGTGCCTGAGGCTGAGCACAATCTATTAGGAAGGGACTTAATAATAAGATTAGGGTTGGAAATCAAGAGCCAGGGGGGAGAATTTAAAATTCAGCTATATACCCTAACCCAAGAAGATGAGGGAGAAATAGACCCACAGGTATGGTACCAAGAGGGAGATTCAGAAAAATTAGATATGGAACCCTTGGTAGTAGAAATAGTGGATCCACAACAGCCAATAAGGATTAGGTAATATCCTATCCCACTGGAGGGGAAAAGAGGACTCAAACCAGTGTGAGGAATGTTTGAACAATTCTTGTCAATAGAGAGCTTGAAGGAAAATGTATTCGTAAGTTTTTTCCTTGAAGTCTCTGATATCCGGGGGTTTCAGAACAACTGCTAACTATTACGACTTTTGCATGGGACACTATGCAAGCCCCTGATATCTGGCCAGGAGATGAAGGAGAAGGGAAAAGCTGAAGGACGGCTACAAGACAAAGCTTGCAGGGAACGCTGTGCAAGCTTTTGACATGCACCCAAGAAGTACAAAGAAGAAGGACAAGAAAAAAAGCCTGAGAGGAAGACTATGAGCCTTCAGTATGGGAGACCCCCAGAGACCCCCAGAAGGACCACCAGAGACTGATACGCATGCTCCAGTAGGGGGGTTCAGATTCTGGAACTAATTATAATAACCCTGCTTTTTTTAGAAGTAGTAATGAATATGTATTAGTCTAGGAGCAAAAAAAAATCATCATCTTGATGTAACGGGTGTGCGTCTAGGTGGAGCGGAGACTCCTGGCACACCCAGCACTGTTTGCTTACTTCTATTCCTTTAATAAATTGTAAACGTTGATTATAATCCTATTTGGGGATTTAGCCATTTATAACACCAGTTATAGACAGGTTGCTCCAAAAGGGGATGCTGGAACCATGTATGTCCCCACATAATACCCCCATTTTGCCAGTAAAAAAGGCTGATGGATCATACAGGTTGGTTCAGGATCTTAGGGCTGTGAATCAGCGAACCATAACCAAATTTCCAGTGGCGGCTAACCCATATACTTTATTAAACCACCTAACACCTCTGCATAAATGGTATAGTGTAATAGATTTGAAGGATGCTTTCTGGGCCTGCCCATTAAGTGAAGGGTCTTGGAATTACTTCGCCTTTGAATGGGAAGACCCTGAAACAGGAAGGCGACAACAGCTTAGATGGACTGTACTTCCTCAGGGATTTACTGAATACCCAAAGTTATTTGGCCAAACCTCAGAAAAATTATTACAACTTTTTGAGGTAAAGGGGGAAGTGAAATTGTTGCAATATGTGGATGACCTATTAATAGCTGGGGAGACTGAAAAAGAGACACGGAGAACCACTATCGAATTACTTAATTTCTTAGGGAAAAAGGGTTGAAGGTCTCAAAATCTAAATTACAATTCGTGGAAAAAGAAGTAAGGTACTTAGGACATGGGCTTAGCCAAGGAAAGAAAAAATCGGATGCTGACAGGGTATCTGGGATTTTAGCCCTATCATCACCCAAAACGAAGAAGGAAGTGAGGCAACTGCTCGGGCTCTTGGGATATTGTAGACCCTGGATTGAAGGGTTTAGTGAAAAGGCAAAGTTTTTATATGAAAAATTGACTGGAGAAAAAATTAAGTGGAACGAGGAAGATGAGGAAAAGTTGAGGTTGATCAAGAAAACGTTAACAGAAGCGCCAGTGCTGAGCCTCCCAGATTTACAAAGACCCTTTTATTTATTTGTAAATGTTTCTAACCAAACTGCATATGTTAGTTGCAATTACAGCTAAGTCAAGAATGGGCAGGAATCAAGAAACCTGTGGGATATTGTTCCAGACTATTAGACCCTGTGAGGAGGGGGTGGCCAGTGTGCTTCCAGGCTATTGTGGCTACTGCCTTACTGATTGAGGAAGCTAGAAAAGTCACTTGTAGGGCACCTCTGAAGATATATACTCCACATAATGTTAGGGGAGTACTCCAGCAGAAGGCTGAAAAATGGTTAACTGATAGTAGGATGCTGAAGGATGAGGCCATCCTGATCGACTCCCCTGATTTAGAATGAAAAATAGCTGCTGCACAGAGCCCTGCACAATTTCGATATGGGGAACCCCTAACAGAACTACAACATAACTGCGTGGAAGTGATTGAATTGCAAACCAAAATCCGACCCGATCTCGAGGAGACAGAATTAGAAACAGGGGAAAAATTATTTATTGATGGATCATCCAAAGTAGTAGATGGAAAAAGAAGATCAGGGTATGCCATCGTAAATGGGGATATGGTCCTAATAGAGTCAGGACCACTCAGCGCTGCCTGGTCTGCTCAAGCATGTGAACTTTATGCATTATTACGAGCCCTAGAACTATTGAAAGGAAAAAGTGGCACTATTTATACAGACTCTAAATATGCTTATAGAATAGTCCACCCATTTGGGAAAATTTGGGAAGAAAGGGGACTCATAGGCACACAGGGAAAAGGGCTGATTCACCAAACTTTAGTTACTCAAATATTGCAGGCACTGAGAGGACCTAGGGAGATTGCTGTGGTACATGTCAGAGGACATCAAAAGGGAACTGCCTTCCACATAAGAGGGAATAACCTAGTGAATAGAGAAGCTAGGGAAGCAGCTCTTAGGAAGCATGATGTAGTCCTCACCCTACAAGAAACGGATAACGGAAAAGGGACACAAGAGAAAAAGTATACAGAAGCAGAAATAAAAATTATAAAGACCATAGGAGCAGAACTGAAAGAAGGAAAATGGATTCTGCCTGATGGAAGAGAAATACTGCCAAAGGAACAAACTAGGTGTCTACTTTTACAGCTACACCTACAAACCCACTGGGGAACAAAAGCATTGAGTGATCAATTTCTAAAATTTTATGGGTCTGTAGGAATATATGAGATAGCCAAACAAACCGTCCAAGGATGCTTAACATGTCAAAAGGTGAATAAGAAGGTGATTAGGCAAGCACCTGCTGGAGGAAGACGAATTGCATATCGACCATTTGAGAGAATACAGGTGGACTTTACTGAACTACGAAAGAGACGGCTAGAAGAATGGTGGAAAAGGGGTGAACACATGCATCACGAGTAAAGGGACCCGTAACAGGAACCTGGAAGGTTGAGTCTACTTCTGGAGATCTGAAAGTTAAGCTTAAAAGAACTTGAAGCATATCAGGGCATAGCTACCCTTTGGATGCTAATTGTATGTATATTAAATCTTGTACTGATTAGAATATTAGCCATCATTGGAAACTCATATAAAGGCCCTAATAGAAGGATTGGGGGACCCCAAAATCCCATAGGGGGAGTGCCACCTCCAGTAGAGATACCCACAACATCTTGAATTACCTGAAAAATTTAAAATAATAGGTGGGAAAATTTACCTAGATGATTGGTTATCTGCTTTGAATCGAGCCCCCACTAACTCGTGGAAAAGTTGAACGCAAATAGAAGAACTATTGCGTGTGTAAGTCTGGACCATTTCCTAAGAAGCATCAGGGAGAGGGCAAGACCGGAGAAGGGACCAGTACTGTGGCTCAAGAAGGTTTACCAAGGGCTGCAACCCCTTAGGGTAATAACCACCGGGTAACATGGCCTTTACCGGACCTCTCCTAATTACATGTTATTGGTCTCAGAATTGTAGTGAATGTATTGTTAACACCCGGAGGGGAAGAATTCAGGAACAAACACTACTATGCCTGTTAAACCTATGCTATGGAAACCAGAGTATGCTCGATGTAATGAAAGCAATAAGATAACCAGTTACAAGCTGAAAGAGGTCCCCTATCAATGGCGGATAGAGGTAAGAGCTAATAATGAAGGAGGGTTAACTGGGAAAAGTACAATTATTATACACCCTGCGGAATCATGAAATTGAAACACGAGCTAACTATGGGATTCCAACCATTGCTAAAAACTTGTTTATAAATCTTACAGAGAATATTGTGAAAGCATTCTTTTATGGTTCAATTGGCCTTGGCCAAATTCAAAGCCAGGACACGAATTAATGACATTCAAAAGAAGAGGAGGGATTGTTATATATGGAGTGGTAATTTGTGTCAGAAAAATGGCTGATATTAATAAAGAAGGGAGAGATTTGGGAATGTGGCAATGGGGGTCGGAAAGCCTCCTGGTTGATGATAACATCAGACTCTTAACGGTGAGGTCATCAGGAATGTAAAGAGGTTAGAGGAAATAAAGAAGGGGGATTGAGGCAACGCCCTGCTGTCTGGGGTTGCTTGTTTTCCCCTCTGTTAAGGCACAAGGCACGGAAGTTGCTGGGGGGGTTGCTGGTTAGAACTGTTAACATTTATTGTTTTATGTTATATGATAATAATATTATTAGTGTGGTTTCAAGGGTTAATGAAACGCGGGAAAAGCAATCCCGTTTTGTTGCTTTTGGGAACCTTGTGGTGGGCAGAGCATGTGCAGAAGAAGAGGGAGACAGTCGAAGCCGCTCCTGCAGTCTGGAACAAAAGGTTGCTAATGGTGATGGGGAAACCGTGAGCCTTTCACCCACAAGGACCGCCACAAAGAGAATTCTAATATGAAGCGGGGATAGGATATCCATATGTATAGGCGTACTTGGGTTTCTTGTAAATATGTAACAGCAATGTCCTCTATATATTTGGAAAGTTTGACAGTTGGGTGCGCATGGTGGTAGAGCATAGACTCCCCACGCACCCAGCGCTGTTTACTTGCCTTTTATAAATATTCTTTTATGTTACTAAATTCAGAGGGAGTTGAGACTTCACTTATAACATGATGAGGTTGCATCGTCGGTTGTGAAGGTAAAAGGCAGTCAGTTTTGACTGTAAAAGGCAGTCGGTTTTGACGGTAAGAAGACGTTGGGATTGACGGTAAGAAATTGTAAGAAGTTGTTGGGTTTTTGATGGTAAGAAGTCATAAGACGTTGTTGGGTTTGACGGTAAGAAGTTGTTGCGTTTCGATGGTAAAAAGGTTGTCGGATTTGATGGTAGGTTTAGTCTGAGTATTGAAGGCTTCCAGCAGTAAGCTCTGCATCTGAAAGACAAAGGGAAGAAATGTCATTCCCTGCTGTGATAGTCTACATGGAACTGTCTGGCTCACTGGTTTTCTTTCCAAAGAGAGAAGTCACAACCCTGTACACGGATTGATCTGCTCTCTGACTACAGGGCTGAACTGACTGGAGAAGGCGGCTTCCAAAGCCCTCCCATTAAACGGACTACATTTGAATTCTATGCTAAAATTGGTGAGCTGTACAGAATAGTAGGACAAAGCTACCTGCTTTGATAGCAAATGGTTGCCCTTAGGTAAGTTACAGTCATTTGAAGGTTTGACTGGACGGCATCCTTGGTTTACTAGTGATCAAAGCTGACCAAATCCTAGCCACAGAACAGAAGCGTTCAGAAACTTGCTAGAGAGAACACTTAGGAATGCAGGAATTTAACTGCTTTAATGCTGCTCTTTCTCTCACGTATCTGCAATTTCCTTAAATCACAAATTGTCACTAGCTATCCTTGTTCATTTATTCAAAGGAACATGATTCCGGTTGAAAAGGCACTCTAACAAGTCCTCCGTTGCTCCTAGTCTGTCCCTAGCTTCTTTGAGAGCTTCAATACAGTAGAAAATTAAAAATAATAAACTAGCAAATAATTAACATGTGGAAGTGGTCGTTTTTCAGATTAGATTCCACCATTCAGAAAATCCTGCTTAAGAGACATTTTTTCTTTGCTTTGAAAGACTGACCTTCCCCAAAAGGAAACTAATTAGTATCTTTAGGCTTGACGAAATACTTGAATTCCTCAATTTAACAGAATTGCTTTGCACAGCCCTCCTATCCTGCTTACCTTGCAAGCAGTGTATCCAAGTGGGGTGGGTACTGCTGTATTTATCAACGAACATCTCTTTCACGTATATAGCCCAGGGATCCCCATGCCCCGCGCTTGTGTAATGCATGCAAGACGTTTACTTTCTTCCTCTACTTTGGACTGGTTTAGAAAGAACGAGTTCGCCATCTGCTGGCCAGAGAATTCACTGAAGCCCGAAGAGCAGTAGAGCAGAGGCATTTTCTTCTGTGCTCTTCCTGATTTTTCAGCTAGAAGAGATACTTCCAGTCCAGTACAATCAGGATTCTTTTGACATTAGTATCGTAAAAAGTCCATTTTTGCAACACTGGAAATTGAAAGACCTCCGTTCAGTCCCTAATTTTGTTCTTGATAATGGGACAGATTGCATGAATGTTGGCAAGAATGTGTGAACAACCAGCCTCCCCTCCATGTCGTATTTTAAGATGACAACTTCTGGTGCTCCCTGTCTCAGAAAAGAAAAATGCTTGGAAACAATTGCACTCGCTCTTAAGCTTGAAGAAGCTTGTCAGTGCCAGAATCTACTGACTCTGGCAATTTACTTCATCATCCAAACTGGGCAAAAGATATGAAAACCTCTTCCAAGATTTTACTTCTCCAAACATTACGTAAAAGGCATTCAGCTGTACAGCAAGAAGCTGAAATAGCTGCAGGTAGTATGTTATTCACATGAATTATTCAGGCAGGTTTTTTTTTAGGAAGGCTGCGATTCATTAGAACATTACTAGCCTGTAAGCCTCATGGCATCACCTTCCATCTTGACTGCTAAACCTCCTTGCTGCCTACTATCTTCTTTGCCAAGATACAGCTGTCCACATTTACTTTTCCTACTTGGCTGGACTGAATTTAAGAAGGGAGCTTGCAACTCTTCCTCTTGTTTGCCACTTCATCATCAAACCAGATGAAAACCATTTGCCTTTAACCTCTTTATTTCAGGCCTTCTTTCCTAGTGGTCATTCAAAACTGGGAAAAAAATAGTCTACCAAGTCGGGGGTTTTTTTGATTTGATAATAAATCTGCAGACTGTTAAGTCATCAAGCACTTCAAGACTGTTTGAAATAATCTCGAGATTAATATAAAAGGAATTCCTCAAACACGCTGCGGCCGCTTACCTTTAGTATAGTTGTTGGATGCGATGGAGCAGTATTTCTTGCTTTCGCCTGCACTGGAAGTCTTCCCTTCCTTGTAAGGTTGTTTACTGCTCTCACTTCTGCATTACTGACATGAAGAGCCATCTGGAGGATGGGATTCTTCCTTCTTCTCCCGCGTTATCTTCTGGAAACGAGGATCTAAGTGTTCCAAGGAGCCTTTCGCTTTCCTGGTGTTTCTCCTTTTTCTTCTTTTTCTTCTCCTTTTTCTTCTTTTTCTTACGCTTGCGATTGGCATTGTCAAAGTGAAGCGCACAGAAACACAGATCATGAAGTCTGAAAGAAACATGCAAGTTAAAAAGGGAAAAAAAGATGTGGCACTTGTTGCCTATATGAAACTTGATTTATTTTACCACAGGTGATGATTTGCAGCATGCCAGCTATTTTGTGGTGCTTTGTGCACACGCAACTTATTTTAGATGCAGCAAACTTAAGCCATCAGATTGAAGGACCATAGGTCCTGGTTTGTACACAGATCATTAACAATGGCTAGCTCTGGAATACGTGCAAGCAGAAAAAATCTTTTAACCTAATCTGGAATGGTGTACGGATGTGATTCGAACTATGTGGTCCAAAGCTAGTGCTCTGACACAATTCAGCAAGAGCTTTCCTATCTTCACTGATCAACCTAACAACATGATCCCCAGCCAGCTGATGCTATCTAAATAACTTAGAAACTACCAGGAAAAAAAAAAAAAAAAAAAAAGGAAGACATGAGAAGCACCCAGAAAAGAATTAGGATAAAAAATGCGGAGTATGCTGGAATCCTTGCTTACTTGGAATCCTTCTCTCCATCTTTATCCTTAGACTTCTTTTTCTTCCAGAACTTGTGATATTTTTGCATTTTTTTCACCACCTAAAAGCTCCTTTTCTATCTTTCTGTCTTTCCTTTCTATTTCACTTTCACTACCTTCTGCACGGGTATATTTTCTTTTTCTGTTTCCTTCTGTTTCAGTTTTCTGGCGACAGTTCTCCAAATGAGCTGACACAGGTGGAAGCGCATGTCTTTCACGAGAATGTCTTCCGGAATGTTGCTGAGGTACCGAGCAACGATGCAAGTCTGCTCGGGGTGTGCTAAAGCGACGTACATCTTCCTCTCTCAAGAGGGAACCGTGAGGCCATCCGCTTTTGTAACGATAATGCTTATGTGACCTGCTGTAGTAAGTTGCAGTCGATCTGTCAAAGGCTGCATCGCCGTGAGAGAACTTTCTCTCTCTACTGTCTCCTGTCGCATGAGGTGAATAGTAATCCTTGTAATAGCCACATCTTTCCCATCTCCGTGCTTCGTCTCGATAGTATCTTTCTCTGCTCCAACTTCTTTCCCCTTTGGATCGGTAGTACCTATTGCTACCTTGTTCTGATCTTCCTCCACTGCCAGATCTGTACTTTGAATATTTGACTGCTCTTCTGCCATTCTCAGGGCTGTTTCTTTCACGAGGGAAAGATCTGTACCTGCTTCCCTCCCAGTACTCCTGCTTGTGACTCTTTTGCTCAACAAATTCCACGCTCTGAGAACACCTCCTCTTGCTGGAAGGACCTGCTTTTTGACTCTCCTTCTCTTCACTAGGAGCATGTTCCCTCTTGCTTCGGTAATGCTCTTTGTCAGTGGTTTTAGTCTTGTCCTTTGTATCTTGGCGTCTATCTGCAATAGCTAAGGAGGAAAGGTTTTTAGAGCTACATTCAGTGTCACACTTGAGAGAGGAAGTTTGCCGCAATTTCTCACCAGGCTCACAAGACTCTTTGCCGGACAAAACGGTTTCTTTTGAAATGAGGTCACGTTCTTTTGATCTTCTTGGTTTCTTCTTGTCTCCACGGTCATCACATTGGTACTGGGCGAGGTATTCATCATTCCCAGGAGATTTCAGAGGTTCCGCAACACTGCATAAAATAAAAACCCATTTCTCACTTCTGCTGAAGGACGTGAATATTAAGAGTAAAACCTTCCAACGTCGAGCAAACAAACAAAAACCTCCGGACTACAGGAACGCTCGCAAAGATATGCCATTTAGAAACCTCTCCTGTGATTAGGACACCTTCTTCAGCTCCCAGAGAAAGTGTTTTTTCCCCTCTTGCTTCTGAAGCCATTGCACTAAAAAAGCAAACGCATCTGTCTCCTTCCACCTGCTGCTCTGAGAAAAAAGGCATAGGGGCGAGCGGGGAACAGCCAATGTTTCTCCAGACAGTGGAGAAAAACGGAAAAACATTCTATAAAGGAACACAAGTTCTCCTTGAGGCACCAACCTGCATCAGAGTGATATGCTCAGTGCTGATCATTAGTTCTGTTCGTGACACTGGACACACAGTATGGAATTGTACTAATTTAAATCCTTCCATTAAGTACTATTAGTAGACAGATAAAACTGTAACGAACTTCCATAAAGTCTTTTCTTAATAAGACTGTGCTCATTTTACCTCATTTCCTCTGACAAGCTGTTCAGCTGGCTGGCTGTGAGGGACTCCGTGATGACTTCTCGATTGACTGAAGGCATAGCTCCAGGCATCTGCAATTAAAACGCACAAGTCAGCAGACAAAAAAATACTATTTGTAGTAGTACTGAGGACTAGTCTTGTCAGAATGTCTCCATTAAATGGTAAGCAAGACCGCTGTGAGTTGTATGCGTTATCTACACTTCAAAGATAACCCCAACTCACCCCCCAAAATCTACTTTATGAAATTAGGAATTTTTATCTCAGCTGAGCTTAAGTTGACAAGTTCTAATGTAAGCTCAGGTCTGCAAATTCTAATGGGATAATACGACAAAGTCTTACGATCACATTTGTGCTGTGTTTTCTCAGTATTTCACCTGAATTAGGAACACAATAAACACTTCCGGATACATCGTAGGTGAGAAATTCTCGATGGAGCAAATCTATGTTTCAAGCAATCCATTTGTTTTAGAAAAGAACATCTCAGAAGGTTTAACATGTTCAACTCGGCAAGTGGAATCATCAAGTTTCAGTCCGTTTTCTTTAGATTCATTAACTAACCTAATAGCACCATTTAGTGAATCTGTTTTTGGCAGCTCATGCTGGGATCTTCCTTTGTCAGCATTCTGACAGGAAGAGTTGGAATGCTGCAATGTACGGACTACCTTTCCAACCAAAATTCCATTAGAGGACATTGCATTGCAATTCCTTTGAAATAAGCCCTTTGACTCCTCCTCAGATTTTCCTGAAGATTCTGCACCATAAGGGACTGTGTTATCAGAGCTGAGTTTAGGATTTTCATTCACTGTTGGCTCCACAAAAATTTCATCAGAAACTTTTTTGTTTGTTTGCATTTGCTTCATTTGCATTACCGAATTTGTAATTGTGGATGAAGGAACAGCCTGGTAGAGATCTTCATCCTCCACAGCACTGCTAAGACAGTCAGGCTGTGACACAGTCTGACGAGCAGGCAATTTATTGTGAATACTGATGGTGATCTTCTGTTTTCTTGACGTATCAGTCATTGAAGGCCTGGTAATTGCCTGGTTTTGAACACAGGCCATTGGTGGTGCTGAAGATGGCCTTTTTAGGGTGACACCAGTGGTCTTTGCGTCCTCTTTTATGGATCCATTTCCATTTAAACGGCTTGAATTCTGTATTTAAAAAGAAGAAATTGCAAGATGGATTAACACAAACACTGCATGTAACATTTTGAAACACAAAACTCTCCTACTGAGTGTTTCTACAAATGGTCTTAACACCTAAAAAGAAAAACACACTGCCCTTTAAGGATAAATGCAAGTCCAATAAGCGTATTCAATTCCTGCTTTTGGTTTACTGCAGATTGGTATCAAATTAACATCATCTTTGAAAACCAGCCAAGCAACTTAACATTACCTGCTGCTATTCCCAAATATATTTATTTTCCCCTTTAAACATACCCTGAAAAGCCTGAAATAATTGTTCTGGTGCTCAGGAATAAGACAATTAGTTTTCCCTGTCTTAGCTAAAGTGACGAGGATAGGAAAAACAAGTCCTCTTTTAAATGATTTGAGGATTAGTACACTCTGCTTAAATTGTCAAAGAGCGTAGCTCTCTGTGCTTTAGAAAGCTGTCTTGGAGGTATAAAGTAATGGAGTCGCATGGCTGCACAATTTAGCAGTAAACACTGTTTGAGTGACTCTGGCTGTAGCATGAGGGCTGTGAAGAAAGCTGCAGCGTGGGAAGGAAAACAAAACTAAGATGCCGAAAACCAAACCAAAAACCCCACACCAAACCCCAAACCCACTAGCAGTTTGGTGCCGTTATCTGCCCTCCCACTTCCCTGAATTACCTTAATCATATGAGGAAGAAGTCGTGGTCCCATAAATCCAGCCTGCTTACTATTAGTCCCCTGCTGACCAGGAGGGAATAAACAGGGATAAGATGGAGCTGGCAAGTAAAACGCACGTTCTCCAAGTGTCAAATCATAGCGCCTTCAGAAAAGAGCAGTGATCGTAGTTTAGTTTTTCTTTCAGCCTACTCTTGGATTAAATCCCATCCTATCATTTTAGAGGAACAGCTCATACGATATGGAAGCCTTCTCTACAGAAGGCTTCGCCAAGACTACAAACTGAAAAGTAGAGAACAGTCTTCCTACTAAGACTATCACTTGCAGAGCAATAATTCATTCTTACACCACAGATGACCTTCATTTCTCTCCTTCTCTAAATTAGCCAGCTACAGATAACACATAGATAGCAATTTACACAAGTGCTGCAGTTTAAGGCCAAGCAACAAAAGATAATAAACGACACAGAGAATTTCAGGTTAGACAGAACTGAATTAGACAAATAATAATCTTCTCCCCGGATAGCAAGAAAAACACTTGCAAAACATAAAAATATCAATAACGGGAAAGTAAATCTCTTCTGAACACATTTTAAGATTTGTTATTACCTGATATAAAAAAGTATGTAAGCTTGCTGACCAAGAACTCTTTTAATGTCAGTACGCACTACTTTAGCATCATTCATCTGATACCAAAGTCCATTACCAGCCTGCAAATAAAGACAACGATTTCTTTAGGTGAATTGCACGTTTTCCAATTGAAATCACGGATAGGAACAAAATACACACATGTCCAATAAAAATATAATGAAATCTTTTTCCCTAGAAACAGTAGCTGCTAGTCATGCTTTAATTGGTTTGCCAGCACAACCTTTACCCTGTTAGAAATGCTGTTGACTTCTACCTTTACATAGCATATATAGTGTCCTGAGTGACAGCTGACACCGTGATGTACCAGCACCGCGTATAAGGCATAGAGCAGTGGTTCTCCCATTGACTGCGACATGTAGGCTCTCAGGTCCAAATACTCCGGATATTTCACCTCCTAAAGAGACATCAAGAAGATAGAAAAATTATCCCAGAGTACTTCGTGGACTAGCCAGAGAAAAACACTTCCAAAAAACACAGACTAGAATTGATTTCTAGAATATATTTCTCAAATATATTCCTTGATTCACTACAAATAAGTCTTCCCATAAACAATGGTTAAGACTAGAAGTTGCAGAGAACTGTTTCCTGATGAATCAGCCTTCTCAGAGGAAAGCATATGCTTCTTGTCAAGCGGGAACTTTATTGATATTAAGAGAAAGAATAAGCCATAGTCGTTAGTCTACAATTATTGTCTGAAAATATTAACAACTTTCAGCTTTGGGGGATGTCCCATTACACAATGATATAGTTGCATTACAGTGGTAAATATACCTTGTTGATCTTTCCACCTGTGAAATCTGCAAATCTTTTCAGTGATATTGTGAGAACCTGGGAAGAACGGTGTATGGTAAATCTCTTGGACGCAGGAACCATCTTTTTACACCTTAAAAACAAGCAGAGATAAGTGTTTGAAGGCATCTTCTTTTTTCGCCCCCAAAACAAACTCCTTTTAATGTCTCACGCATGCCTATGCTATTTGAATGATATTTACTTGCATAATAGGTTGGTCTTTTTTCTTTTCATAAACCCATGCACTGCGTGTCAGGTTTGTTAATACAGAGAAGAAGGTCAATTTTCCCAACAACTCAGAGCATAGCGGGAACAGGAATCTCTCACGAAAGGGTATTACCAGGTTGGATGGCAAGGTACCATTTCTTGGTCTACAAAAGTGGCTATTTGAACTCCAATCCTGGATACATTCTTTCAGCTTTCAAGGGAAATACAAATACTGAAAGCGGAACGAGAGAGCCTTGGTCCCCAGGACTAGAAATTGCAAATAATCTCCAACATAGGTCGACTATCAACATCAAAAATACAACAGAAGCACATGGTCATTCTACAGGAGGGAGACATTTAACAGTAGGAAGTCTTCATG
The DNA here is from genome assembly GCF_965140915.1 of Aythya marila. Taxonomy (NCBI): domain Eukaryota; kingdom Metazoa; phylum Chordata; class Aves; order Anseriformes; family Anatidae; genus Aythya; species Aythya marila. Next base: position 208,249 of record NW_028137232.1, on the reverse strand, counting down.
TACTGAGCTTGTCTGGAAAGACACTGAAACCATCTGCCATCCTTTGAAACAAAATAGTTCAGTTTGACACATTGCCCGCTCCAAGGTAGGACCTACGGCGTAAGCAGTGAAAATTAGCCACTAGCCCAGAGAACAACGGAAACTGGGCAGTTTACATCAAGAAAAGTACTGTCGAGAGCTAATAAATAGAAAGAACAAAAGCACCTCTTTTTGAATTCTGATGGCAAAATACAAGCCAGAGAATTGCAAACCCATAGGGAATGCCTATGAACAAGACTTCCCCCCTCCAAGGAAACAAAAATCCAAGTCTTTTATAAACTTCCACAAAACTTGTAAGTAGATCCAAAGTTTAGAGGTAGTCCAACAGAGTCATGCAACATAGAAAACTGACATCTAGGATTAAGACCTAATCCGTCAAAATCTTACTCGCTACATTTATAGCAATTCTCTCCATCCAGCTCTTCAGGTTTCACAAAGAGTTCCAGAGCTCTGGTAACAGACGAAACCGCCTAGAGCAGCGAGAAAGAAGAGCGTAAAGTCACCGTAATTCAAAATTCCAGAGACACACTAGTAGTTTATAAGAGAATCTTACTAACATACTCAAGCGATCTACTAGGAGCACTGTGAAGAAGGAGGCAGAAAGAGCATGCTCAGCATTGACCTCACCTGGAAGGCATTTGACTTTGGAACAAATACTTTTCCAGTAGCCTAGACAGCATCTATAGTGTGCTTTGTCATCAATACTGGGGACAAATTCATCAGTCTAACAATTAGATGTATATTGAGGTAGAACAACAAAGAAGTATGACAGCATTATCATTTTTGCAGAAAGAGAATTCCTTCCCCTTAAACCCAATGCAAATGTGGAGACTATTTACATGGGTTCCACAGAAGGACAAAGTCCAATCCACTTCCTTAGCACCACCAAGCTCTTATGTTTTAACATTATATGTGGTTTGTTTTTTTAAGTTAAACAAGTTTAATTTAGAAAGTTATGCATGTACTTAAACATCATGAATTATATTTAGAAAACATCTTACCTTTATATCCAAAGTGATATCAAGAAATGCCTCATACGTATCCGAAACTGCTTTGCAATTCAAGCACTTCACTGGAAGCAAAATATAAATGCTTAACATTATGTGAAGGAGACTAACTGTCCAAATTCAAGTTGTTGACAGATACTACTTTAGACAAACTACAGACTGCTTTACTACCGACAAAAGACACAGATCAGTTCTAAGGACAGGAATATTTTTTCAAGTACCTCTCGATCTTAGAAATCCTCCAAATATTTGATGAATGATGGTGGTAGCTTGAGAAGATCTGTCCAATCTGGAAATAAATTATAATCAGACCTCAGAAGATTTAAGGCACAGAGTTAACTCTTCAAAGAGTTTGATGAAAACCAAGGATGATGTAGAGTTGCGTTGCTGATAGTAAATAAGGCACTAAAAAGTGCTAGAGATCATTTCTGAGAGTAAATAAAGGACTAGAAGGTGCTAGAGAATGTATGAAAGTGAACTTGTTTATGCTTACTCGGTGCTTCCGTTCAAGCACGCTTCCTGCATAGCATCAACAGTATAGCGCAAGAACTCGTGTGCGTCTTCTTGACTGCCAAAACGGAAATGTTGTCCTATTCCTAAATAAGAAGATGATAGTATTGACCCCATTTAAAAATGAAATCATTCTTGTATTTCTAGAATCTCTCTTCATTTGAGTGTTAAAACCACTTAGACACATCAAATAATTATTTGAAGATTACAAGCTATCGAAAAGAAACACATCTGAAGCCACTTACGACTGAGATTACTGATAACATGCGTAGGCTCGATGGCATCAACAGTGCAATGCAGGGCCTGGTTAATGTGAGTCTCCATCGTGCACATCATGCAAAAATCTTGTTCACGACCTGAAGAGTGAAAGAACAAAGCATCCCAGTCCAGCGAAATATCCATAACTGCAAACATCTAAGTACAATTTAAACTATAGATACAATATCCACTCTCCTTGCTACATTCTATTCTTCCAAGATGCCAATGTCCCAACAGTCTTGTAACATTTCATTTCACACAACTTTACAGAAGAAAAATATCCACTAAGCCTGTATTCAAATGCATTTTGTGATGAGAAATCTAAAAGACTACTGCAAAGTCGCAGTTGTAAAGGCTGACAGGAATGTGAACTCCACAGGCTGCAAAATGTATTACTCTCCAAAATTACTACTAAATGCATTACTGTCCAATGCACTTCATTATTCCCATGAAGCAATAAATGATCCTTTAATAAACAAACAAACAAATAACTAACTAACTAAATAAAACATGGTGCATTAATTGCACTCCATATGCTATTCGGAGCCCACTGCTAATACGGTGCTCAAAGCCAGCTTCTACAGGTAAAATCAGGCAAATAAGCTTATCTCACAGAATCACTGCTGTTCTTTCACCTTCAGAGCTATCCAACAGATTCAAAATACTGTTAGAAAGTACTCACATGACTGGCTGTGCTCAAGAGAAAGCATGTAATTGGCAAGTGGGGGTGTGTAGGTCAAACACTGTAGGGTAGCATTAAGAAAACATGTGTTGCCAAGATTGTATAGGCCAACTCCAACACTTTGTGTTTCTCGCCAATCCATACAAATCTTCTCAGGTGGAAAAAGAATGCTCTGTGGCGGAGCAATTCCATCATTAACGACTGCAAGAAAGTTAAATTTAAAAAGAGATTTTGTTTGTTTGTTTCTAAGAAAGGTATTTAAAAAAATACTATTCTGCAGGAGCACCTAGAGGAGCTAGCTACAATCCAAACCAGAAAAACTTATTGCAGACAGCTTTAATACCACCAAATTCAAATTGGCTGGTCAACACAATGTTTTGGGGAAAAAAAAACAAACAACTTTAGTCAACCATTTTAATTTTTCTAAGGCAAGGCTAACTGCCATTCTGTTTGTAGCACCTAATGCCAAGTTCCTCTCCATCTATAATCTTTAACCTGATTAACTCAACTACTGTTTTTTTCCTTATTATAACTTAAACCACAAACTTAGACTTGAAATTATACGGTAAAAACGTAAAAACTAGGAACTAGGAATGACGGTACCCCTACAGATACCAGGTTTTTTCCTGAGCAATGTTATCATTCAAAAAACCTGTGAAGAATGGAAGCTGTGAATAGCAACAATCAAACACTTTTCTTTGCAAAACAGAAAAGACATGGAGGAATCTGTGCATTACAAAAAGCTCCCCACATTTCTCTGTTGACTGTAAATATATCAAAATTAATTTCTGTAACATCAGTCACTTCAGTTGCCTTAGGGGATTCGCTTTTGAAGTCTTTGTTCACAGTAGTCCCCTTCTCTATCAGTGCAACAAGTAAGAACTGCATTTTCTACTTTTGCTTTGAAGAAAATGGAGGCAGGATAAAACGCACACTTACTTAGATCTCTTGGGGCAAAAGCCTTAGATTTTTCAGATGATCTACAGTAAATAGCACCTCCACGTCCTTGGGCCACAGAGACTTGGCTTGAATCTTCTGCAGGCACTATCCGGCCCCAGTTGGTGGTGCGTGACATCAGTATTTTAGGACTTGGTTTCTTGGATTTGCCAGACCGCCTTGAAGAGGGCTTTTTAGGCTTTGAAGATTTGGGCTTCTTAGCTACGGTCATTGTTCACATCTGCGACAGAGACAGAAGTTCTGGTTGACGTAAGAATATCAAGAAGCATTCCAAGAAGAAAAGAGTAGCAGAAGTCCTGTCACTTAATCTCAAAGAAACAGCCTTAAGAACTAAATCGCTGGTATGAATGATTTAAAAAGAATCCCCAAACTAAACACACAAAGTGAAAATTTCCATCTAAACTCTATCAGTATTACTTCTAGCTTCTGCAGAACTAGTGGCTGATGCCATTTCTTTCCCTTCCGTAGGATTTTAATCCATTACAACTCTGGAGTCTTTTTAATATAAAAATGTAGAAGACATTCTCTGAGGGGAATCAGTTATTTATTGATTTCCGGAGTTGCGCAATTATCTGTTAATTAGTACCTATGATCTAATAGATAATTGTTGCAATTATCTATTGCTGGCATGAGTAACGGAACACTATTACTTCACTGCCTGCGTTTTTCTGTTTCGTCTGCACAAAGGTACCCAGAACTCACTGCTACTTTTCTTCTGTCTTTCCAGGGCTCGCCCTCTACCTCACTGTCTACTGCACCAGTCATGAGGGGTTCGTTGTGATTCTATAATGAGCCTAGCTTTTAAATACACCTTTCATGGGCGTCACTTGGTGATAGCAAGTTAATTTCTGAGGGCTCCTCAGTCTACATCATGTGGTCGCTTTTTCCAGGTGAAAAAGCGGAGCCGTAAGTGGCAGTACACTAAAGCCCTGGCATGCTGAGATCCAAGAGGAGAGATGTTTGGCCCTCCTTTTCACTCCTGGGAACCATATACCTCAAAACCCACAGAGGATGGGCTATATCTCAGAGAAATCTTGGGAAAGGAGAGCATGAAGAGCATGTTTGCAAATTTATTTCTCCCTGGGCTTCTTCTGCTTCTCCAAGAAAGACGAGTTTGAATATAACTTTGGCAGCAGTACTTCTGGTGTTTTACTCCTACCACATTTAAAACTCCTACGACAAACTGAAAAAAGCAGCTCTTTCCGTTCTACTTTGTAAAGTTGCACGTTTTCCTCATGCAAAACAACAGGGGAATGTAAGCTAGAAACGGAAATGCTGAATGTAAAACAAAACAAAACAAACCTCAGCCCTCCAGGACAAAAGCCAATAACTGCTACAAAGTCCTTTTTAAAATGCTGATTAGGTTTCAAGGTGATACCGCTTTAAATAAGCATAGCTGTGTGTCCATAGGCAGAAGCTGAATAATGACAGGATGAACTTCTGTACTTCATGTTTTGTTACTGTTTTACTGTAGCACACAGGGACTTGTTACCTTTAGGGAAACCACTAACCTCATGGAGGGTTTAAAACATAAGCTAGTTTGTTATACCAAAATGACGGAGAGAACAAAGCATAAAGTGCTTTCAGATTTCTAGCACGCCTTGATTGCTATCCATTAAACTTCAGACACGTTAAACAAAACACAGTAAATAAGAAAACTCCTAGTCCCACAGCTGGCAAATTGTGTGCAGAGGTTGTAATTAGAACTTTTTTTGCCTTGACGTTTTACATTTAAAATTGATTTTAAATCCATTCTATACACACTTTCCATTCCTGAAAAAACAATACGCAAACCTGACAAATGCATTTACATGAGAAATGAAGTCGTCCTTGTCCGATTGGAAGACTAAGGTGACAGCTCCTGGGCTCAGGGATAAGCTCTGATCTTCACCAGTGACAGCTCCTTTTTTAGGATTGAAAGGGAAAATGTTTCAGCAACACATTGAAAACATACTTAAGGGACAAGAAACAAAATCAAGACTGCAGTGAGAAGGAGAACAGAAAAACAATACTGGGGAGAAAGGGAAGGGAAGGGAAGGGAAGGGAAGGGAAGGGAAGGGAAGGGAAGGGAAGGGAAGGGAAGGGAAGGGAAGGGAAGGGAAGGGAAGGGAAGGGAAGGGAAGGGAAGGGAAGGGAAGGGAAGGGAAGGGAAGGGAAGGGAAGGGAAGGGAAGGGAAGGGAAGGGAAGGGAAGACCTTGATCTTTATACTGACCAATGAGATAAGCCTTACACATTTTTAAGTTTATTTTTGACAACTGATTGAGGTGTTACCAGGTATTAAGTACGATTCAAGAGCAAATATTAACACTAGAAAGAAGAAATCCGATCCACCACCACTTTTTCAAAATACATCCATTTCTCATTTGGAGATGACGTCTCTCTGACAAGGTAGTAGAAAAACTGTAAATACCGATAGAGCTTCCTCTCCCGATGTTCCATATACATACCGATGCTGTTCCTACACCTACGCTCTGAGCATAAATTTATGTTGACATGAGTATCGGGTGTTACTCCTCTCTTTGTTTGCCTTGAGAGACACACCTCTTGTCCATTGAAAAGTAAATTCAAGATTCCAGATCAGTTAAGACAGTTGCTATCCCCCCATTCAGAGTTCTGCAGCAGCACTCTTCAGATGTGTTTAGCAGTCTCTTTAGAAAATGTTATCACTTAGGACCTGCTTCTCAGTAGGTCCATGTTTGGCCTCCGCTTAGCAGAGAGTCAATCCCAGCTTAAGCTTTCGTACAAGAGCCCCTTCACGAAACGGAGTTGAACCCTGACATAACTGAGTTGAACCTTTAACCTTGAAGCTTCCTTAAAGAAGAAAGCAGCACCCAGGCCAGGAAATAGAAATTAATCGTCACTTTACCCTGAAACACAGTGGGCTATTCTGTGCTGGCAGGATTGCTGCCGGGCTGGCCGACGAGGCGGCGGGCAGCTCCCCGGGGCCACAGGGCCTGGCACAGGGAGCCGCCGGGGGTCTCCAAGGTCCGGGAACAGAGGCAACAGCGGCAACAGCAGGGACAGAGGGGACAGCAGCGTCAGCAGCAGCCACCTCAGCCAGGGCCGTCTCCACAACCGCCACAACGGCCTCGGAACGCCGCCAAACTCCGAGCTCCAGCGTGATGCCTTTTGAACCTGGCCGCGCTGCTCACGGCTAAAACCAGAGCGTTTCCTCCGGCGTGTGTTTACTGTCGGTGCCGGATCGGCCCTCACCCCGAGCTCTCCCTGCCGGGAGGGCTTTGGGGTTGGGGTTTCCCTCCCACCGCCGCCGCGGGCAGGCCCCGCGTGCAAGGGGTCCGCACTGGGGAGCAGCATCTCACCCACGGCGAGAGCCTGAGGGCGCGACACGAAAAAGCCCCGACACAAAAAAGCCCCGACATGCGGCCGAGGCGGAGGGGAGACGGCTCTGAGGGAGCTGCCACTTCGCCCCGCCGTCCTCCCCTCCCGGGCCGCCCCGCCGAGCCCCGTGCGCCTCAGGCGCTGCGCTGAGGGGGTGGCTGGCTACTGAGACAGCTGCCCAGGGCACTGCTCATGGCACCGAGCCTGACGGAGGTCAACAAGTGTTGAACAATGCTCTCAGACATCGGGTCTCACTTTGGGGTGGTCCTGTGTGGAGCCACGAGTTGGACTTGGTGATTATTGGGAGTCCTTTCCACCTTGGGATGTTCTCTGATTCTAGGTCAGCAATCCAGTAGCTGATGAGAAGTGTGGAGTCATTCAAAGGGAAGAGAGAGCACAACACTTCTCATTTGCAGAAGCGGCTATTTGTTAACCAAAACGATGATTCTTTTGCTTCTAGAGCAACTAACAGCAGGGATCCGCTTTACAATAGAGGGAAAAGAGTCATTGGCGTGTCATGTGAAGTAAGCTTCAAATCCCAGAGGATGATTTTGTTGGAACTTTATTCAGCTGAAAACACGGAAGCCTTGCTTCTGCTTGTGTTAGTTACAGATCCAGTTTACTTTGGTTGGGAGGGAAGGCATTCCAGGCTAATGTGCTGTACCTGTTCCTTCAGCTCATTGTCCATAAACGGAGGAGCAAACGAAATCAGTTTAATCTCCATTAAATGCAGCAGACAAAGCGGAGTAGAGGGTGATCTAGCACTTAATTTTTCCTGTAAGCAGGAAACCCAGAACTCAACAACAGTTTTCAAATCTTGTCCTGCAGTAAATGACCAGCTGAGTGAAGCTTGCATTTAGAGGATGTGCTCCTACAGTAGATGGAAATAGCTTTTCCTCTTCACAAGTGCAACTGAGTGGTGGACTGGCAGCTATGTGGTTAACTAGTTGTGCCAAAGGGGTTGTGTTGAATGCACAGAAAAATATGCAGGTCCCAACAGTAAAGGGTTGTCTGTAGGCATGACATTGAGTACAGATGTTGTCCGCAGGTTCGTGCAGAGTGCACCACGCCAATAAGCACCCAGAGTCGGAATGCACACAAAGGTCTTTTAATTATATAATTACTTATAGAACTCTGCAGAGTCAGGTACTTGGCCATCTTTCGCAAAGCAAGCACACCTCTGACTGGAATTGTCATCATTTATACACAGGAAACTTGTGAAAACTCTCTCTTTGGCTCCTTTGGATTGGTTATTACAGCTCACCTAACTTATCTCCACTGAGCTTGTGCATTACAGAGGAATACCGGGGGGGAGGGGGAACAGGAGAGGGGACACACACACCGAATCCCACATTAGCATAGATTAGCATTTTGACAGGTGTGATTTTTAATGTGCTAATGACCCTTAATGAGAAAAAGGTTACTATAGGTCAGTCTGGAGCTCGTGTTCTCCTTCCTGTTTTTTCCCTTTTAGCCCTTCTCTTCCTTGCTTCTGCTAGCTCAAGGCTACCTGTCTCTCTCCTTCTTTATTTTCTCAGCTAGAAGACTGCACAAGCTACAGGCCTCCCTATTTGCTTCAACATTTCCTTGTTTTTTTTTTTTTTTTTTTTTTTTTTTTTCCCAGCTCTGGGACGACACAGGTGTGGTTTGATATTTGCCAGTATAGCTAAAACTCACGCCAGTCTGCTCACGCACAATAAGTAGTAAGATTTAAGGACTGGTTTCATCAGCTTCTTCCTTACTAACATCCTTCTTATGTTTTAGATATGCTGTAGTTAAATCAACACTAAGTTACTACTTGTGGAGTAATTGCCTTAAGCGACTAGGCATCATAAGCACACCTCCATTCCAAAAGCACCCCGCCTCCAAGGTGCAACCACCCCTCACTGAGCACGCCCTCGGAATTTCTCACAGTCTGTACCTTTAAACGCAAGTGAGATCATTTCTACCAAGCACAACCAAGATATGCACGACTAGAGTCACTCAAGCTCCACCTTAAAGATAGAAAATAATACCAATTGGTTTAAGAGAAAGGGGATGTTAGGGAAGATACTATCAGGAAGGATTCCTTCTGACATCACTCGACAGGCTGAGCCTCTCACTCCCCCACCCCCACTCCATTGGGACGCCGTGGGGTAAGATCTGAACGCTTGCTTATACCAGGCGTCTCTGTGGAATCTTAGAAATCTCTAGAGTTTTGATGCTTTTTAATGTCTTAATACCTAGGCTGTGTGCCTGTGCATTTCATGCATGCTAGCTTGCTTTTGCAGACAGTGAATTTATCACTGACAATCCAAAGAACCTGTGTACCTGTCGCCGTAAGAAATTGCACTTAATTGCATTCTTCCTAGCTGTGAGAGTTCTCCTTGAACGCGACTAGAGCGAGGCCGTACTGCGTTGTTGGTGAATCCGTGACCGTGATAGTTCAGCACCCTGAATCCGACGGGACCCATGACGGTCAATTGGCTACACCCCTTAACGCGACACTACTAGAGGAAGAAGATGACAGGGCTTGCATGCACTGCATTAGGCTTTGCATGTGAAAACACCCCCAAATAATTTCACGTGCATTTAACGTTTTTAAAGGGAAAAAAACAGGAAGGTGTAGTCTCTCTGTAAGCTACAGCCCTACATAGTTAAGGCATCAGCATTCATTCCTTTGCTTGATAGCAAAGTATGAACATACAGAAGAGTTAAATATTTTCTTTGCATTCTTAAAGGCGATTTTTCAGACTTGGGCTTCAGTTGTTGGAGTTGAAGAGATCAGTAGACATCCTTACTTTTACGTTAAGACCAAAATCTTTATCTAAGATTGTGTTATCTAACGCAACTAAACTCCCACCCCCATGGTTTTTTTGTAACTTCGGAACGATCTTGCTGCAGTCCTACTCCGATGGTCTTTCAGTAACATGCAGACTGCCGTGGCAGATTCTGTTACAGTGCTTTTCTATTGACAGTGTGCATAACACTCAAGGTAAAGCCCCTCATTTCGCAGTGGGGACATAAAGTGTTTCTTTGGACCCTGCTGCTTCTGTTAGTACTCATTTTTTCACAAACTTGTTGAACCTGAGCCGTGCCTACTGAGCCAACGAATGCTTTGATGACACAGTATTTGTTCAAAGCAGTTTTGCTTCTTGGAGCTACAGAAGCAGCTCTGGCTACGTGATAGGGAATTGTGCTGCATTGGCAAAACCAGACTTAGCTACAGACTTACAACACTTGCTAACTTGATCTATTTCAAATCTCATTTTAACTTTAAAGGACAATCAGTTTTGTGGCTCCTGTCTTACTAATTTGCCTTGTTTTGCATGGAAGGGCAGCCTGTGAATGTTTTGCTTTATTGCATGCTTCAAAAAAAAAAGGCTGAGGAAGAGACTGGAGGAACCTTTTCTATTCTATGGACTTTCCCCCGACAGTGTGGAATTGCAGGCTACTTGGATGAATGTTCGAATGTGAGTAAGGGAGCAGACCTCAGCCAAAGGAGGTGGAATCCTTGCTTAATAGTAAGTATCAGTGTGGGGACATCTTTGCTTAACGGGAGCCATTTAAACTCTTCATAGAAACAAAATAAGCTGGACATCTTATGCTTGGAAAGCAGTATGGTTACACAGCTGCTAACATAATGACTTGAGTCTTCTGCTCTGCAACTTCAGGTTTTGTTTTCAAGCAGTGCATACATCAGTTTAAGCTTTGGACAAGGATATTTGCAATGCAAATAGTGATAAACCAGAATCAGCGGTGCTGACGAGTGTAATGGTGAAATGCAGCAAATCAAGTATTCCTGGAGAAATGTGAGATTACAAAACTAGTAAGCCATGAAGCACTTTTGTTGTTGTTGTTGTTTTTTAAATCAATTCTTATATGCTGAAATAGCACCTTCAAGAAAATCTGTTTATCTAGCCAGGTAACGGTGTCTCCCTGTAAACATGAAGGAAATGCCAGGAGCAGCCATAACTCTTTGCTGTCAAAATAAAGAGCAAGTCGAGGCCAACATCATGCCATAGTGCAAAGGCTTGCTAAGAAAGATCATTCTAAGAGGTCTGCAAGAAAAGATGACTTACTTTGTCATAAGTTTGTCAAATAGAATGGATGAGTTAGTAGTCGAGTACTGACTGTGTCCGACTCTACAGCTGCGGCGCAGCTCCAAGTCCCTGTTTTCTCCGTGGACTCGTCTCACAGTTTTTGCACCAGCTCTGCTCCTCAATGTTCTGGTGACTGAAACGCAGAAACAAAGGATTTTGAAACAGTGAAGATGGGATTCTCCTTATTTCACCGTTGCTCTTGTAAAATGTAAACAGACAAACAAAAAAGGCACCCTGAAGTGGATTGATTTTTCTTTACATTTCAGATCAGAAGTTGTTGTCACAACCACTGCATTCCACTTCTTTATCGCTCTGCACGTTTAAACTGTCTACTTAAAACTGGGACCTGTGGGGAAATTTTTAAAGAGACTGAAAGCTAGCCAGACAAAAACAAACGTGCAACTTTTGTTCCATGCAGGAGGGAAATCTACTCCACTTATTTCTGTCTTGGAAAAGTGAGAACAATCAACACCTTTCTCTAAGGTGTTTTCACTCCATTCATGTCAAACTGTATCTAACAGTGCTCAAAACAAACACTAGGACATTGCAAGCCTCTTCCTAAGAGGTGTATGTTTGATTACTCTGTTTATGCATGCAGCACTTCCATTTCCTGCATTAGGATCTAACAGCTCAAGGAGGGAAGAATCGTTTCAAGAGAAACACCCAAACACCAGATAACTCAAACTCGTGCTTTTTAGAAAAAAGCCTGCCCATTGTTTACCATACAGCACCCTTTGGCACAGGTTTGTTGCTTGCACTGTCATTAAAAGAGACAAGAGGACAAGGGGAAGGGAAGAGCTACACCACTGTGCTGGTAGGATCACAGCTAAGGTTTACTTTTGTGCTTGCCAGCTATAAAACTAAGTTTGAACTTATCAAGTATCGATTTACTTTGCACAATTAGAACAGTTTGCTTTGTGCCTACCAAGCTGCAATTCACACTGCTCCCTCCCCAAGGAATTCATAAAATCTCCTATTTGCACCTACCTCTCTTCACAGAAAAGTCACTGAGGAGTGAATTCAGATGACTACAGAAGGCTTTGGGGCCAAATGAAAGCCATGGAGTGACCAAGTGCCATCCTCTTCAGTAACCAGCGTAAATAGGTATCCCGGGGACTTACAGCCACTTACCTGTGTTATATTCTTTTTTTCGTTCCAATTTTGGCTTTCTCAACTGCCTACATTAAGAAAGAGGACAGGGCAGAGAAGGGAGAAAAGACTTGTTGTATTAGACCCATCAAGGATGGGAAATTTCACCATGTTTACAAGCCAGTGCTCCATGGTATACAAAGAGAAGCCTGTAGGCCTCACGCAGGATCCACATCCCAAGTCTGTTGCGTGCCATATACACGCGGTTCTGTATGTACCCACATTTCCTAGCTTGCTCGTGTTGAATTCTCAAAATTATGAGCAATAGCACCCAAGTGGAAAAGATACATGTCCTGGTTTCAGTTAGGACAGAGTTAGTTCTCCTCCTAGTAGCGGGTAGGTTGCTATGTTTTGGCTTAGAATGTGTGAAAGGATGTTTAGAAGAGTGCTGATACCACCCCGATGTTTCAATTGCTGCAGAGCAGTACTTACAACAAGCCAAGGACCTTTCGGTGTCTCACTGTCCTACTGGCGATCAGAATCGGCGCACAGCAACAGCTGCGAGGGGACAGACTCAGGATGGCCGACCCCAACTGGCCAAAGAATTCTATGCCTTATGGCAACACGCTGCACCATGGATAGGGCGGGGCAGCCGGGCTGCTAGGGGTTACGCTGGGCACTGGTCAGCGGGTAGTGAGCAACTGCATTGTACATCACTTGTTTTGTACACATTACTAGTAGCAGTACTATCATCATCATCATCATCATCATTATTATTTTCCTGTCTTAATAAACTGTCTTTATCTCAACTCGTGGGCTTCACTTTCCCATTTCTCTCCCCCGTTCCAGAGAGGGAGGTGGGAGGGTTGCAGAAGGGCTGTGTGGTGTTTAGCTGCCGGCCGGGCTAAACCACAAGAACACCTCAAAGGGGTTGGGAAAAAAAAAAAACAGGTTTTTTTAGAAAAGCGGGAGACTTTCACTGAGAAGAGGGACTCTAGTTTTAAGGTACTGGTACGCCATCAGCATGCTCATAGGCCTCTGCTGATTTTAGCCGGAGGTTTATCAGGCCACAACTCACTGCACATGCTTTCTCTCTTGCTTTTCAATCTACAAATCGAACAGAGATTGAACATATAGAAATACAGTACCTTGAAAAGCATCTTCTCTTGATATTTCCCCTCAGTATCGCCATACTTTCTTCAAAGCTGGAGACTGAACACCGCAGGATGCTTTTGCTCATTGATCTTAAACGGTGTCCGTTGAAACATTCAATACTGGGAGAAGAATAATCCTAGGGAAAGAAGGAAACAAGAATATATTTATGTGAACCACGTAGATTCAGATAAAGAAATTCTGCCTCACGCAAGTTTAATTGACCCTCCTGACTTGGTAGTGGGGCAACTAATGGCAGGCAGACACTGAAACGCTGCTGTGCTCAAGAAAAACCTGGAGAGAAAAAAAAAAAAAAAAAAAAAAAAAAAGCTTTCAAAACTAAAGCTTCCCTCTCCCCACCATTTTCTTGTGGATAACTTAAGCTTAATATCCTTGGCAAAAAGATATTGCAGCAAAACCTTTCACATAAACTTAGTGTTTCGTGAAAAACAACAACAAAAACTTTAAATTCAATTGGAATTTTTTTCAATAAATTCAATTGGAATTTAAATTCAAAACTTTAAATTCAATTGAATTTAAATTAAAAAAACTAAACTAATTAATTTAAATTAAAAAAAATTAAATTCAATTGACTGTTCAGAGGAACAGTCAAGCTTGACATTATACATCCTAGAATTAAAATCTAGTTTGAGTTTTTCTCCCATCTCCAGACCTTGCTAAAGATGCTTATTAGGAGCTCTGTCAAAAAAAGTGTAAGGCTTGTTATATCAAAGCTTTGAACCCTTCTTACTGCCCTTGACCTTCTTCACATTGCTGCTCCTACAAGGGTGAGTACTATCATTTTTAGTACGGGAGGGAAGCTGTGATATCCTTGAGTGGGGGGTCGTTCTGTTTACAAAATGAAGTTCCAGTAAGAGTACATCAAATGAACCAACTTTCTTTGAACTTTAATTCATCACTATATTGAATGAATGACCTCTGGATTTCTCTCTCCCATTTGGAAGTCAATTTGAAAACAAAATACCTCTGCCATAAAGAGCCAGGCATCAGAGACACCTGTTGCGCCTCAAGAACAGAGAAGGTATGAACGACAAGAGCAGCTGAATAAAATGCAACTTGCCATTAGAAATGGGTGTACTGGCATCTACAGGTGCCGCTGGCACCTCCTCATTTTCATTACTCTCTTCATCTGGTTTCTCGTCTTCAGTAGCAGGGTTCTGCTGTGGTGACTTGGAGCTGTCGCATGGAGCCACGCTGCAGAGGTGTGACCTTGCAAGAAAGAATAGATACCAAAGATCTTCGTCGTGCATTTTTAGTTACAAATGCAGAGACAAGTCTTCAAATCCTTAGCGTTAAAGCACGTACCTCTTTTCTCACGAGATTCTTTAATTTGTTCACAAAGTCGTCCAAACTCTGTATCCGTTTCGTTCCTCACCATTGAATATGCAGTGTCTTGCAAAACATAGGCGCTGTGACGATCTGAAATTTTACAGACTTTAACTGAATGTTGTCTACCAACTAATGAAACTGTTTTGATCACAGAAAAAAATTGCTTTCTTCATAGGTTGGTTCCGAAAGGTTCTCTCAGTGAATATTTTCAGCATACCATCGAAGTTAATTAAAACAAAAGCACTAGTTCCTTGGGAACACTTATATCACAATTCCATGCCCAAGTAGCAAAATGATAAAATATTTACAGTCTGGACGTCCAAAATCATCTAATCCATCCGAAGTCTATTGTCCGCACACAGCATTTCTCCATCTATACGTTTGACAGATTTTTTAAACTAGGGCTAAAAAGCACATCCTCACCTGTAGATCTTTGATCCGGGTAGTACTCTAAGGCATTGTTACAGATTAGATTGATGTCCTTCAGCTAGTCTCCTGCAGCGAGGTACTGGCACGAGTCAATTTGAGTCAGAACTGTTGAAAGATCCATCGGCTCTTTAATCCTTGTGGCATAGTCAGGTACCTGCAGATCAAATACAAGCATTCAGAGGTTTTCATAACCTTGCACACTGTCTACTAAAATTATTCTGAAAACTTTAAATAAACGACTTCCTAAAAACCCTGAACATTTGCGATGCATCAGAAGACGCTGACATTAACCAGTTTGCTTCTCAAAAATGGAAGGGCTCTTTCATTTTTCATTAGAGCGGCTAGGAGAGGACAACAAGAAGTAGGGAGGTCAGAAGCATGTGCATGGTAGAGAAGAAACACTGAGGGTGGGAGATTCATTTCACTTTGCTTCAGAAAATCACAACAGTGAAAGCTGAGCAAGCCATCCGGCATTCTCTTCGTTGTCGACATTGAGGAAAAGGTGCATGAATTGCACCTGTGAAGCACCTATTGCAGGCATCTACTTTAGAATGAGATAACTGGGCCCTGAGGTGCTCATTTCTTCCCTCAGACCAGAAGAGGAGACTAATGACCAGTTCAGATGAGGACATATGTATCTGTCTAGATTTTTCACAGCTCAAGAACCTAGGAGAAAAGGGGAAGAAAAGCCAGTGGATGCCCACAAGAAGAGGACTTTGCTGATCCGCAGGTATATTCAAGTTACATCTGTCTTTGAAATATACGCCCCTAGTTTAGGCTTATCTCATAAATTAAGGAGAAAAAGGCATCTAAGCAGCCAATTGGAGGAAAAAGAAAACACACTGCACTTATGGTTGATTCCTATTGAGGAGTTCCAGATGAAACAGAGAACAGGATCTCAAAACTTAGTTTTACAAACTGCTGCTCTTATTCCTGTTCCCACAGGAACTGACAGTCCAATAAAGGGCTTCAGACTTCATTAAAGTAGTCCTGTAAATACTGTTTGTAATTATAAGGAAAGATCTCTGTGCTTTTCAGTGCTGTGACACGCCTACGTATCAAAGCCTTTTCACGAGCAAACTGTGTTGGCATTTGGACTGGCTTTTTAGAATGAAACCAGGGCTTTCAGCGAATAATCCCATAAGACACATTTGAGAGTCAGCAGAAGTAAAAGCACTGCCTCTGCTTCTTGCAAAATCCTTACAGTGCAGCCCTAAAAACAAAGTTGAACCTCACCCAAAACGCTGAGAAATACGAACACTGAGAAGTTACAGACACACACAGATCAGCACTACTTTACCTTCTGTGGGTCAACGGGCTTTGCAAATTCCCTGAAATGTCTGTCAGTGGCAAGTCTGTGAGTAACGTCCCTCAAGAAAATTCTAAGGTCACGCAAGGTATCCTCCTCTTCCTCCTCCAACATCCCTACTTTTGTGGGGATCACTCTTGTGGCTTCTGAGGCTCAGCTGGTGGTGCTACAGGCACGACTTCCAATGTCCAATCAACTTCAATTCATCAGGAAAAATTAGCCAATTTACAGTACTCAAATACAAGCATATGACAAATTACTGACAGAAAATGACCACCAAAGCAAAGCCCAAAGAGCTAGTAACTTCGATAGGAAAGTTTTAGATGTACTTCTCATATCCTCCTCACCTCTTTTCTTTACAGGAGGCTTAGCCACTTCATTTAGAATTAGGTCCTCAAAAAAAGATGCTCTCTCTGCCCTACCAGGCAACTCAATATTGCACACTTCTCCAAATTCCTTATTAAATAATTTTTGGATCTAAAGCAGAAGGACGAGAGACATTTCAGATTTAAGGCCACAAAAAACTCATCTTCTATTCCAAAAAGACGAGTACCTTTTCAAATTAAGAATAACCTGAAGAACACAAACTGAAAAAAGTTATCTTCCTGGCCTTAAAAGGCTACATTTTCACAGGCTGGCACGGCAAATTCAAATATCACCTTTAAGAATCACCTATAGAATTAATGCTCGGTGAAGGGATTGTACGCTACACTGATAAAGTAATGGCTTTCACCACATCCAACAGCGCCTCCTTTGTATTTACTTGCCTTGCTGCAGCCTTTACTTAGAACCTTTATGGCTATAGAGGGAAGAGAAAGGCTTCAGCAGACAAGTGAGGGCTTTTTGCTGAGTTTTTATTTCTCTCCCAAAAGGTGTCTGAAGTAGCTAGTACCTCTACGTCTTCCTCCATTTTCAAGTTCTAGTATTAAAAGGTAGGTAAGGAATTTCACTACTTATTTTAGAAGGAATTTACAGCCTGTACAAAAACTTCTGTGGGAACTCAAGCACTTTCAAAGCAGTTGATAATAAACACGTCTAGGTAAGACCCGTTCTCTTCCCCCAATGACTGAGACCAAATCATCAGAATGACAACAGCGTGGTCCTGTTTTGGGCACCTTCCCTTAATGTAAACTCTCAGAAGTCAATGAAGTTCTGCACGTACTTTTACTACAGTTTATTTAGGATTACAACTAGAATTCGATTCCAAAGTTACTTTAGCAGAAATTGGAACTCAGCTTTCCAGCTTGGAAAGCTTTGGCCTATATGAAGAAAGAAACTGATTTATTTATTTATTTTTTTAATCAAAGTGTTTCAATTCTCTACTAAATTGCATTATTAGCAGTTTACCCAACATAGCATGGAATGGCAGACTGTCAGAAGAAATCTCTTCAGTAAGAACATCCTCTTGTCATTTCAAGCACTTCATATTCTTGACTGAACCACTTTGTAGCCACCAGAATTATTGTATTAATTTATTATTTGCATGTGTGAGAAGGGGGTGAAAGTCACTTGCTTGATTCAGAAAAAACCTGAAGCAGATGCTTTCACAGTATTCTTTTTCTCTAAGCAAATTTTAAGTGATTTGTTAGGGTGCCTGAGTAATAACAGCATGCATTTAAGAAAGCACAGCATTTTGATGCTGAAAGCATATATAAATTACAAGACACTGAAGAAATAGTAAGAAAAGTATTGACAAATACCTCTTCTGGGAGATCTGAGTGACGTACATCAGACGTAGCAAGCAGCAAAACTGGCGAAAATGCTGGAATGTTACGTAGTAGAGTTAGAAAAGTAAGTTTCAAGGCAGGTCCAGCGTTGTCCCACCATAAATGGATATCTGGGACATAAATTGTGCTTGGTGCTGTCTTCTGAGCATTTCGGATCAGCTAGTGAAAAGGAAAGCTTGGGTAAGAAAACTAAAACACGTACAAGAACCTCTTAATACATAGCTACATAGCCATCTGACTGCCCCATGAAATGAAACTGCGTGAACAGAGTGGCAAGCATCCTTTCACATAAGGAATTTCTCTGTGCACCCTTTCAGATTATCAGTATTCAGAGAACTCTAGTCAGAAGATGGGAAGGATATATTCAGGCAGTGGCTAGACACCGTAACTATATGGCCACAGCCACAATCATCGCATAACAAAGAAAGGAAATGTCCCTCTTAAGGGACACATCAGTATTCAGTCGTGTAACATGTCTGTCCTTACTTGTATGGCTCTCAAATGTTTCCACTAAAGGTAAAAATATTTTAAGGTAGTGATGCCAAACAAGAAAATGGATTTCCTGCCTAAAAGTAAAAACACCAAATCTGTTCATTTTTTCTAGTTAAAACCACATCACCGTGCAAATGAAGTGTTTTCTGAATGTTAATGCTTTTATTGCACATACTGCAACAGCACAAGTTGTGTATGTCCGTGCGAAAACAAAATAAACAGAAGCCCCAAACCTTGGTTGCCTTACTAATATAATTTAGAAGAAGGCTACAAAAAGTAGCCGACATGCAGTCTGATACAGAGCCATCTACTGGGAGCACACAGTCTTAGGAGGCAATGAGAACTACTTTCTGGATCCCAGTGACATGAGCAGCATTTCTTTCCACAAAGAGATGTTTATTAGCAACACCGCCCAGCTTCCTGAGCTGCTAGCAACAGCCTCACTGTAAAACTGGGTATGGAAAATGTCGACATGTACAACATCCAGATTGTTTGTGGTGCTGTCTAAAAGAAAAGGGCATTTTCAGACAGAAGCAAACATCCCAGCACATTAAAACAAGGCCACCTCCATTACCAATGAATTTTGCTCACCTTACTTGCAACTCCATTGATCCTTTACATACAGTCAGTGAATCCGATGAGAAGAAAAAGAAAAAAGGTACCTGTCCACAGATTTCTTCTGGCGATGCAACGTTTGTAAGCAGAACAGAAAGGTCCAGGGTGTGAACGGGAAATTTCTCCAAAGCGTGCAACACCGCGGGTGCCACGTAAGAAACCTGGCCGTACCCTTCTTTTTTACTATTAGCAGACGGGGCTGGCATGATGTTGGTTCACAGAAAGCACTCCTAGAACAGGAGTTAAGAAAACAAGTTTATAAATGAGGTGCTGAATAGACACACAGATGTTCCAAGTAATTTTCCTATAGACTTTCTTTTCCCTCCCCAAATAATCCAAATGGCAGCGGTACATTAAATACATGTAAGATTTCCAGTTAAGTTATTCAGTCATTCCAATTGTTTCACCTTCTTCCCTTGTGTTTCCTATTCTTTACTAAACCAAGACTGCAAATTAATATCCCTGCAATCTTGCTTTACTTTATTATAAATTTATTATTTATTATATATTTATTATTTACTTTATTATAAATTTATTTTTATTTAAAAATAAATTGGTGAGGAGCATTTGTTTCCCCACTACAATCAGGCTGTACCTCTGCTGGCTTAAATCAAAGATGCTAGAGACTTAGCCTTGCTCTAAAGCACAGAAAATCTTCTGGACAGCACAGCAATAGAAACTGAGAAAAATAACTGATCCAGCTGTGACAACATGATCTAACTTTCCAACTGTGGGCTTGCATGACTTCCATACTAAAATATCACAAGATTAACACAACTCGGTGGCTTAACAAATAAAGACACCATTCAATTTTCTCTCAAGGTGTTTTAACAAGCCCTTTCTCAGTTTTCTTTCTGCTACATAATTCACTACTGGTTTAACAATCCTGGAAAACAGAAGGGCAAAAGGTGGCAACACAAACCCATAAAGCTGGGGTATTTTTAGCTAAAAGGACAGACTGCACATTTATGTGGTCTTGAGTCTTTCAAAGAATGCCATGGATTAAGTCAACGTGTTCTGGTAGTCTACGGATCACTTTGGCTTACGAAGAGAAGCCTGGCCTTTTCAATTTGGTCATTCAGAGCAACTTCATTACAACTTTAGTCCCTCCACCCTTTCTTCTTGTGAATACCAAGCACCCCTTCAACACACAAACTTGATGTTGCCCCTTCCTCTACCACCCCTCGCACTTTTAACAGCTGGAACTGTTTACAAAGACTCAGCAGACCTGAGAATTTAAACGTAACAGGGATCTATCTTTCTTTACCTGCTGAAACAGAGGCAATTTTTCTCTGGTCCGTCAGGCATTCCATCTTTTAATTCATCTCCAGAAACCAAGGATGCATCGTCATCACTGTCAAACATATCATCTTGTAAAATAGGATTGAAATGGTCTGAAAGGCAAAAGAGGTTTGTTAACTTTCCTGAATAGCCTTTGTCTCTTTCTCTTCCATTAATACAGCTTCTAAATCAGTGCCAAAACCCTTTCTTCATTTGAGAGCACACACTGAAAGCTATTTCCTAGAGTTCAGCCCACCACAGATCTAAGGAGATGGAACAAGGCCCTACAAAGCTGTACTAAGTCCCACTGATGTGTACGTGTAAGGTACGCTACTCTTGGTGATTTTTTTCTCCCCCTTAGAATAAAGGAGATTACGAACAATTTCTGCAGTTGCTAAATAGCTAAAATAAAACAAAAACAAACAAGACCATTTCTTTCTGGAGGAGGTTCCCACAATGAAAGCATGGGGATAAAGGATGTGATGGCCACAGAATTCCATTCATCTAGTAAATATCAATGCTAATTGATCTCACGTGTATAGTACGATCCACAAACATTTAAATTAGGAGACTGGTTAAAAATGATGATAGCTAAAACAATATTTAGCTTAGACCAGTTATACTTGTATCCTGGTCCTGACATTCTTCAGAAAGGAATTAGAAACATTGACCTAGAAATGCTTCCCCTCCAAAGATCTGAGTTTTGATTTTTTAAAGAAAAATAGGTGCCTTATACTTCAAACCTCAAGTCAACCTCTACAAATGCTAATTATCTTAGCTGCCCTCAGAAGCAGGATGCTTCAGTAGAGAACGCATCGTCCTTTACTGTGTTTTGAGTCATTCAGAGCTTCCATTTGGCATTTCAGTTTCGAATCCACAATAAAACCTATGCGTTGTATTCCAGACTTGCCCAAAAAAAAGACATGCACATGGAAATAATAAAATTCTACCACCATTATGTCTGAAAGGTTTAAGTTGATTGCACAAACCGCAAGTTTTTGCTTTAGCAGAATTATAAAGAAGTGGATGCTGTGGTTATACCTTGCTGTCGGTCCTTCTTTAGCGCAAGCTGTGCATGCGGGAAGATCTTCTGCACAACTTGTAAAATATTCTCTACTGATCTTTTAAAAAGTGGCTTGAAAATGGGTGATAGTGCTTATACGGGTGAAGCCTTGATCCGGTTTGAAGCTGGAACAACCTTCTTCATAGCCATGAAAAAGTCCTTTGCTTTTATTTTAATAGAATTAACGTCTAGTAGCAACTTCTCCCTACTTGCATAAATCTGAGGATAGCATCGGCGTAGAGAGCACAGCACAGCTTCAGTACATAAAGATTTGATATCTGCACCACAGTATCCTAACAAACAAAAATCAAACGTTACATCGGTCAAGGCCCAGGTTTACAACATGCAACATTTAAAGAATTTGTAATGCCAAAACCAAACAGCTTAACAGGGAATTCAAAGTGCTACCGCTCTGCAGGGGTGTTTCATGTTGCTCACTGCCTGATATCCTGCGCTTATGCAGCTGAAGCAGACTCCTCATCAAAAACTATACTCTTGAGGAAGATGCCCCAGAACCATTTAATGTTCTCAGACAACAAGAGGAACGATAACAAAGAGTAAATAGATGAAAGCATCTCACTCAGATTGCTATGAAGGTGTGCCAGCTGCCTCGTTGACTAGTTGTGCAGCAAGGCACAAGAGCATGGGTACTGCCTGGTACAAGCTAAGGTTCTTTACAACTTGGTCACAAGCAAGAATCCGTTTCTGTTTCAGTCTTACCAATGCATTTCTCAGCTAGTTCATCAAGCAACATGTCCGGTGGCTGAGGGGTCCAGTCACAAGTATGAATCTTGAAAATTTCTTTTCCAACCCTGAAGCAAAATCATTGCATTTTAGCTTGTCCCAAGTTTTCCTTAAAAATACCAACAAGAAACAAACAAACCAAAAGGCAAACAAACAGACAAAAAAAACAGTCCTCCCTCAAAACCCCTCATCTACTAATACACTTTTCTTACTTGCTCAACTTTCAAGTATTTTACAGTTATTTAATATACACTCTGCATTGTCAACCAGGAAATTGAATAGTTCTTATTTGTTATACTGAACTTTTTCTAGGAACCTACAGTGAAAGAAAAGGCATTTATAGCTTCAATAACAAGTTTCCAAACTACGAGACCTAAGGACCCAGAGGAAAATACTGTAATGAAAAATTTATCCAGAAACATTTCTTTGCTGTCCAAAAAACTTCTCTAAAACTTAGCAAGCTTTCATTGGGACAGTCTCATTACTTCATCACATTTGCTTTCCAGCCAGTAAATTCACAGAAAGCACTTCTGGCACAATGCTTCCAATTGCTACAATTACTATAAAGAAGAAAAGAATTATGACTCAAACTACTACCACTGATCCGGGGCACAATCAAATGCAAACACGTCCACTATTCACTCATAAGGGAAGGATTGAGACCAAAAACACAACTTCATGATGAAAGCGCCCAAGTGGACTAAATAATTAAGCAAACAGGTACAACTTTGGGAATTAAAGGTTTGATTATAGAACTAACTACTTGGTGGTATCATCCTGACCATATATATCCAGTACCAGATTTGCCCTCCATGGAACAACGCAGTGTCTCCACGTGTCACTCTTTTGTTCAAGTTGTCAATTATTTTTTTTTCCTATAAAGTTGGACTTTGCCATGGTAGCACTAACGTTGAATTTAAGTTCTCACCTCTTAATTTGGCAAGTTGAAGAGGAACTGTCTGCCAAAGCGTCCTGGTCTTCGTAAAGCAGGATCTATAGAATCCAGTCTGTTGGTAGCTCCGATTACCACGATCTCCCCTCTGTTATCTATGCCATCCATAAGCGTCTGAAGAGTTGAAACAATGGAACTAATAGAAAAATATAATTTTTACTTACTGGTTCAGTAAATTTTGATACATTCCACATGACTTTTTTGATGCCGGAATAACCTTCTTCCTAGTGGTCATTCAAAACTGGGAAAAAAATAGTCTACCAAGTCGGGGTTTTTTTGATTTGATAATAAATCTGCAGACTGTTAAGTCATCAAGCACTTCAAGACTGTTTGAAATAATCTCTACGTTAATATAAAAGGAGTACTGCACACTTCTGCTCAGGAAGAAAATCACGGAAAATGTCAACTTTGATTTTAGATGTTGAATTTGTTGCAGTGAGATCTTCCTCATCGCACGATTCTATTTGGATTTAAACCATATTATCTATGGAGAGACCAAGATTAGGACAAGAACAGCACAGAGTTCAGCATGAAGCCAATCAGGAGCTCAAGTTTGTATTCTTTGTATTCAACTTTACCCTTCTCTTGCTGGAAGGACCTGCTTTTTGACTCTCCTTCTCTTCACTAGGAGCATGTTCCCTCTTGCATTCGTAATGCTCTTTCTCAGTGGTTTTAGTCTTGTCCTTTGTATCTTGGCATCTCTCTGTAACAGCTGAGGAGGAAAGGTTTTTAGAGCTACATTCAGTGTCAGACTTGAGAGAGGAAGTTTGCCGCAATTTCTCACCAGGCTCACAAGACTCTTTGCCGGACAAAACGGTTTCTTTTGAAATGAGGTCACGTTGTTTTGATCTTCTTGGTTTCTCCTTGTCTCCACGGTCATCACATTGGTACTGGGCGAGGTATTCATCATTCCCAGGAGATTTCGGAGGGTCCACGACACTGCACAAAATAAAAACCCATTTCTCACTTCTGCTGAAGGACATGAATATTAAGAGTAAAACCTTCCAACGTCGAACAAACAAACAAAAACCTCCGAACTACAGGAACCCTCGCAAAGATATGCCATTTAGAAACCTCTCCTGTGATTAGGACACCTTCTTCAGCTCCCAGAGAAAGTGCTTTTGCCCCTCTTGCTTCTGAAGCCATTGCACTAAAAAAGCAAACGCATCTGTCTCCCTCCACATGCTGCTCTGAATAAGAGCCAGAATATTCAAAGCCACTCTATTTGTTCTCCCCATATAGCCGAAAAAACACCAGTTGAAAGAGTTTTCTACCTCTCTCCACGAATTTACATCCACATATCCTATGACTGCAAAAATAGAAGGAGGGGCTCAGGAGAAACAGCCAGTGCTGGAAATGAAAAAAAGCAGCCTGTTTCTTCAGAGTCTTAAGCCTATGCTACTAGGAACAAAACAAAACAAAACAAAACAAAACAAGAGGAGAGGAGAACAACAGCGGGAAATTTACCTATTCTCCAGGTGTTCAATTGCAAAGCCTCCTCTGGAGGATCAACAGTTGTGAATTCAGTGTGCTTACGAGAAATCAGATCTACATCTGAACCACAACTACTTCAGTAGTATCACGAACTTCTGTTACTCTGAAGAAGCAGTCAGCACCGTTTCTATGTTAGGAAAGAGCTGAACAGAGTCTGTTATTCACATCAAGTAGTCAGGCAGGTTTCTTTAGGAAGGCTGGGTTTCACTAGAACATTACTAGCCTGTAAGCCTCATGGCATCACCTTCCACCTTGACTGCTGAACCTCCTTGCTCCCTACTATCTTCTTTGCCAAGATACAGCTGTCCACATTTACTTTTCCTACTTGGCTGGACTGAATTTAAGAAGATCTTGCATCTAAGAAAGGGAACAAAAGCTGCTGCCCAGCAGCGTCTGGCTCAGGGAGGAGTGAGAAAGCTCTGTGCAGTCCCCAAGGTCCGTGCAGCAGGAGGCAGGAGGTGCTCCAGGCTCACAGCAGCAGTTCCCCTGCGGCCTGTGCAGGGAGAGGCCCCTGGTGGAGCAGGCTGTGCCCCTGGTGGAGCAGGCTGTCCCCCTGCAGCCCATGGGTCCCCCGTGGAGCAGATCTCCACGCTGCAGCCCCCCTGCGGGTGGAGGAGCCCCCGGTGGAGCAGGTGGCTGTGGCCTGGAGGAGGCCGCGGCCTGTGGAGAGCCCCCGCAGGAGCAGGCCCCGGGCTGGACTGGAACAGGCTGTGCTGAGCCTGCTTTGCCCGTGACGCTCCTTGTGGAGTGATCTCCCTGTCCTTCTGGCAGCCCTTGAGCCCTTGCCAGCCTCTTTTCTCCCCATGGCGTTGGAGGAGGGGCAGGGAGAGAGCGCTTGTGCTGGAGCTCGGCTGCCCAGCTGAGGAAAACCACCACGGCTCTGTCTTGCCGCTGCTGCAGCACGCTGGTAGCAGCCAGCACCGTCTGTTCTTCGAGCCTCAGCAAGCCCACAGCATCTTCCGTGAAGGGATCCCTTTCCTTCACGCCTGACAGGCGCCGCCTCCAGAGGCTGAGGGCTTGTGCCCCGTTTGCAAGCGCTTTCTCAGTGCCCCCTTCCCCAGAGACGGATCCCAGCTGCTTGGCTTCACTGCCCTCTGCTGCCAGGCTCCCGCAGCTGCTATCCCAGCAGCGCAGCGAACATGCGGATAGAAGGCTGCATCATCGTGAGTATCCGCACGTTCCCATGTTACATCTTTCATTTTCCCTCATTCACAATCGTGTTTTTTGGTCAAGAAAAGTTATCACAAGGAAAAAAAGAATTGTACTTCTCTAATAAGTAGTCTTTGTTGTCCGGCCAGTATCAGTAAAAATCCCTGCTCGCCGGTAACTAGAGCCCTTCATAGACCAGCGGGGGGCAGGGGAAAGGCCTCCTGCCCGGCCGGGCTCCCCTCTGCTGCCCTGAGGGGGAGCAGGCCGTGTCTCAGGCCCTGTGGGTCGGGGTGCCCTTAGGGGAGGGGGGGGGGTGAAGGCTGCAGGGCCTGGAGGCAGGGCTGGGGGCTGGGGTGTTCCCTCCCCCAGTATCAGCCCCTTCTGGGCCCTGTGAGACGCGGAGCTGCTGCCCGGGGTTAGGCCCAAGGTCTCCTGTCAGGCCCGGGGCCGCCCTTCCCCTCGCCCTACCCTTCCCTCCCGCTCCTGAACCCTTCGTCAGGCCTTGCTGGGCCCTCTGTCCGGCTGTCTGTCTGTCCGTGCATCTGACCCTCTGGCCATCTGTCCCACCACCCTGCCCCGTCCCTGCCCTCTCCCTAAGGAAGCAAAGAGTCCCCGGGCTGCCTTCATGGGGGGGGTAGGGGGGAGAGGGGAGGTTCTGCTGAGAAAAAAATGAAAGATTTCCCCCTTAACGGGCGCCTTGCGAGTTCTTTCGAGTTCCAACCTTCTGCCTTCCTTCCGTAGCAGTGCCTCTAAGGGGTGCGCTGTAAGGCAGCCCTCATCTGGCGCGTTGCTCCTCCGTTCCCCCAAGGAACTGCCTTCAGGATCTGACTAACTCTGGATGCACCCGGTTGTCGCCTTAATTTCTCCTTTAGCTTGCTGAAAACAAGCCGGTTGGGTGACCTTTTGCGTTTCTCGCTTAAAATTTGGATCGAGGAGGTCTGTGTTTCCTTACGCTGATGTCCACGCTGAAGGTGCAGAAGGGTTCCGTGCTGTTGCTTGGGTCAGCCTTGTTGCCAGGTTTGGAATGTTTAGCCTACCGGTGCTTCGGTGCTGTTGGGCTGCACTCAGAGTGTGAGCTCTGGGCGTTATTTCTCAAATACTGCGTTATTTGAGCGTACAGACCCGAGATATTCTGCGGAGAGGTGATTTAAGGCACGTCAGAACCACCGCTGCGGCGTGTGCCAGCGTCGGACGCCCGTTCGAGTGATCGGGCGGAGCAGGTGAGTTGAATTTGGTGCTGGGTGGCGAGGTGGTGTTGGGGGAAGAGCTAGGCTAAGGAGAGCTTCCTCTTGCTCTGCCCCTTCCCATCTCAAATGGCCGCTTCCTGGGGAGATGGGTTCGTTGGGAGGTTAACTACAACGTTACAGTGAGGATGAGGAATCACCTTTAGTCCCGTAGGTATTTGCTGCCAGGCCGCAGCGTTGATTTCAGAAATTGTATTTAAAAAAGGGAAAAGAAAGGAAAGATGTATTCTTTAACATACTCTCTTTTCTCGGAGAGTAGATGGAGGAGCTTCAGCCGTGCCCTTCCTCCGGAAACGATTCCCAGTGTCTGCTCAGACACTGAGGAGGAAAATGGAGGAGAGCCACCCGATAGAAATAAAGGAAAGAAGGGGTCATGGATTCAGGGAAAAGCACTACTTAAAAAATTGGTGCTCTCTAAAAACGGGTTAAGGGTTTGGGACCTGCAGGTGCTGCCTACACCTGTGTGCGTTGCAGTCGTGCCTGTTGCCACTGAGCAAAACGGGGAGAGCTGCTTTGTCGAACGCGGCGTGTTAAAGCACGTGCCACTGCCTGGAAGAAAAGCACGGACTTCCCTCGTGTGGGCCTTCTTCCCTAGCGATCTGTGGTTTACCTGATGGTTTCCCATAAGCTGAGAATGTTTAAAAGAAAAAAAAAAAAAAAACAAAAATCAAAAACCAACACCAACGTTGAGAGTGGTGAAGCAGATCCTCACGTGGGGACTCAGAATCAGCGGTGACATCACCATGCGAAGCATTGTGTGTGCTTCGGGTTGGGGCTGCTGCGAGCCTCGCAGCGGGGAGGGAGAGCGGATCCGGGGTGCCTCTGTGTCAGCCCTCTGCCCTGGTGGCTTTGTGAGCACTGAGAGTTTGACTCCTGTGTTCCCAGCTTTCGCTTCCGCACCTGCGGTGTGGCAGAGCCAGCGAGCTGCTTGCTCAGCTGGAGGAGGAAGAGGAGTGACCTCAACATTGCCGAGGTAAAGCACAATTATTGAAAAGATTTGGCAAAGATGTGGGTTGTACCAGCGCGGCTGCTGCAGCTGCAGCAGATCCTGGAGCATTGGAGAAGATAGAGAGGGTTTTCTTCATGAAAAGAATGCTGTTAAAAGTGTTTTCATGCCAGAAATTAGGATAAACGCCTCTGTTGTTTGACATCCTCTATTGAGCTGGCACATTGGCATTACAGCGTACCTGGCACGCTGTTTGTATTAAAAAAAAAAAGGTATTTTATTCAGGGCAGGCCAGAAACCTGCCTTGGCACTTGCACATCGCAGCAATGCTTACAGACCCTGCATCCTGGCTGCCAGGCCAGGATCTAAATCCGATGGTGCTGTTGGTAAACTGAAGCTCAGGAAGCGCTTCTGGGTTTTTTTGTCCTTCCATGTGAATTTTTACCCTGTGAAGATGGTGTATTAAGCTATTTTCGTAACAACAAATAGGTTTAAAAGCAGTTTCAGTTTAACATCTACACGCTTGGGTGTTATTAACAGAGCTTTGTATACTGAGCTGGTGCTTGGTAGGAGAAAAAACATCAATCTTACCTGGGAAACCTGGACCCCCTCAGCTACATACTGCTATGAGGAAACTCAGATGTAAGAACACACTTAAATAACACCTCACCAGAGCTGTTGTGCTCCTGACCACCAAAGGCACCTTTTTCCAACACCGTCGTACTGGAAGTTGATGCAGCTGGTTCCATCCGTAACGTGTGACTGTACAGTGCTGTAAAAGAACTATTTTTTCACAGCTTTGGAGAAAGTGAAGCAGAGAAAACCACGCATAACCACTGATACCTGGACCCCAAACTGCCACAGGCTGACGGTGATGCCCACTGGATATCTCCTGATACCCTGCTGCCTTCTGACTGCTCCAGCAGAAGTCCTGTTTTAATTAGCCAGCAGGTCCCTCTGAGGGAGGGACTTTGCTAAAACTCCTGCCGTAGGAAGTATCCTACGGGAGCCAAGTTGCTAAACCGATGTGTGGTTTTCCCTTAACCCCCTCACCCCTGACTTTCCAGCTCCTGACAGCACTGCCCACGTGTGCAGTGTCACCGTGTGCCATCTAGGTGCCAGCTGCCATGGTTTATATATTGTAAAATTAGTGATTTGGGACTCGTGAGCACTGAGGAGAGGCTAGCAATTGCTTAAGAGCTTTCCTTGTGTCGCTCTGGGGCAGGGAGATGGGTGAAACATCTTAGGCTTGAAAGTGATTCCCTGCAGAGTGACGTGCTCAGATCTGCACAACAGATCTGTCGTTTTGGTCACCTTATTAGATCCCTGCTTGAGAGGTTGCTTGCAAGAATCGATTCGTCTTCACCTTGATGTGTCAAGCTAAAGACAAATCTGTGCCGAAGCACTGTTTGATCAGACGAGTGCCTCAGTTCAGGATTGTTCTTTGACAGCTACAGAAACAGCAGGACGATCAGCGCCTTCAGGAACAGATGAATTTGATCTTGAGGCTGTCGTAAAACAGGTCCCTGAAGTCTGAAGACTCTTCAAATAGTTTGGGCCAGCAAGGAGCAGCTGTACGTGGCGGCTGCGGTAACTTGGGGCTCCGAGTCTCAGAGAGCGTGGTGAAAGGTGACCCCCAGCTGGCTGCTGGAGGAAGCTGAGGCAGCGTTCAGCTCTAACCTTTGCCTTCTTGGCTGGCATCTTTGCACTCCTGCTGTCAGTGGGTGTTGAGTGTCCTTCCCGGCAGCCTCAGAACGTGCCCTCAGATGTAGGCAGCATTTAGCAGCTAGAATTCCCTCAAATAGAAAGAGTACAAATGATGCGTTTTCTGCTTTTGCTTTGGAACTCTTAGCTTGAGGTTTTCCTGCAGGCCATGAGGTTTCTTGCAGCAGCAGGGATGAGTTGTGTTAGCAAGAGGCTGTTCTGTGCTTCGACTGTGGGAAGATGAATGGTTACGTGTGCACCGTTAAATATAACTTGACACCTAGCACACCGCACTTGCAGCCTGTGGGGTGCTTTAACAAGCAGGTAAATCAGCAGAGGCTGTTTTGCAGCCGGGGTGATGCTGGGTGATTAAAAAGCAGGGGCAGAACAAGGAGTTTCTAGTGTTTGTTCTTGCTTGTCATCCGACTCTCCACTTCCACTGTTCTTTAAAAAAAACAAAAACAAACAAACAAACAAATAAAAAAAAAAACAAGCAAGGGGTAAGCATCTTAATATCTTTATTATAAATGGAAGGCACAAAAGAGGCCAGCAACAGAGACTGTCCAAGAGAAATGCTTTGTGCTTTATAAACAAACAAGGAAGTACCCTTAGGTGGGTGTGATAATCCTCCTCTAATGCGTTTTTGGGGTGCAAAAATAGATTTGTTCCTTTCTTGCTCTTCTCTGCAGGACAAAGGCAGAATAGGCACTGCAAAGTTAGACCAGGGAGGTCAGTTTGTTCCGTACTGAGAAAGACAAGCCTGTAAAACAAACTAGACAGATTTTCTTTGTAGTATTCATCTTCCTTCAGCAAAGGCAAAGCTTATGACACTTGTTGGTGTGTATTTCCAGACCCCCAGCTACTGGCACTGTAGCGCATCTCTAATTCTTTGGTACAAAAGGTTCAAAATCTCTTAATGCAAAAATTTTACCAGCACCCTGGAGCAAAAAAAAAAGAAATCTAAAACCCTTACCAACTTCTATTACAGACCTGCTGAGTGCACCAGAGTTACTCATTTTTATTCAGGCTTTCAGGGGCAACTTCAGTTGGTTTAGCGCTTGGATTGCTATGTTGGCAGATGTCAGTTTAAAAAAAAAAAAAGCTTTTGAGGTCCTTTTTAAAATGAGACTGCTTTTTTGGAATTTGGAATACTGCAAGGTATCGTTGGTTTTGCTTTCTTCCCATTCCTTAGACCAGATCCATTCAGATTCTGAACAGCGTTCCCGGTGTGTTCAGGAAAATGGAAGGCAACAAGCAAAATGATGAGCTCCTTGGGCAGTCAAAAGAGCTAAATCTGGAGAGTGTTTTGAGTCAAACTTCCATGCTAAGGAGCACCAGTAATTGTTAGAAGTAGCTGCAGAGGAACCTGCATGGCACTGGGTGTGTTTCTGAAGGTGCTAAAGGTCCGAAGTGACGATTCCTATCCATACTAAAGAAGAGAAGGAAACCTTGCACTTAACTACTGTTTTTATTCCCTTTGTCCAGCAGTCAAAAGCAGTAACTAATATGAGAACCCAACTTTTCCTCTCTTTATTTTAGATTTGGGAAAATTCCCTGCCAAAACAATATTTCCTGGAAAATTCACTAGTGTTTGTGTGAGTAAAAGCTTCCAACCTTTTATTATTAATTTGTAAGAACTATTTCATCCACTTTTGTCCAGAAGAGTCAGAAATAATTTGCACAGAAATGTGCAGCGTTTTAATGAAAGGATTCAGAATCACTCTGAATTGAACTTTATCTGGTCTGGTTGCAGGTTTTGTGACATTTAGTGTCTTTAAAAAAAAAAAAAATCAAAATTTCTGACTTCATATCAGAAAAAAAGAAAAAAAAATGCTTGTGGCGAAATAAAATCTGTTGCAGCTCTGCTCATCGAAAACTCATTGGCTGTTAAATTGGACCTAAGTCGTCTTCTCTAACCTTTCATGATCCTGCAGCAATGGCTGATGATGGATATATGGATTAGGGAACAGCACGTGATGGCAAACCTGTGGTATTTGCTACTGTACTGGGTCTGGCTGGAATGTTTACTTTCCCTGCAGCAGCCCATACAGTGCCGTACTCTGTACTTGTAGCTGGAACAGCAGTGTTATCACACCAGTGTTGTGTGTACTGCTGAGCAGCAGTGGCACAGCATTGGGCCTTTCTCTAACCCTCCTAGGGGGTGGGCAAAAAGGTGAGGAGAGAAACATCACTAGGGCAGCTGACCTAAACCAATCAAAGGGATATTCCATACCATGTGATGTCCCACTCAGCAATAAAAGGTGGAAACAGGAAGAAGAGGGGAGGGGTGGGCTCTCGTTGGGAAAACGTCGGTCCTCCTCTCGAACACCGGCTGCGTGCGTTGAGGCCTTGCTTCAAGGACGTGGTCAATCATGGCTCATTTGTGGGAAGTAGAGAGTAATTTCTTTCCTCTGCACTTCCATATAGCCTTCATTTATTTTGTTTGTTTGTTTTCCTCCCTTCTTTTTATTTTTCCTTTTCCCCTCCCTTTTCCCCTTTCCCTTTTTATTTCCCCTTAGTTAAATTGTTTAGTTCATGGTAGTCTTTATTTAATTATTATAATTTTTTCCCTTTAATTAAATTATCCTTATCTCAACCCGTGAGTTGTTCTTTGCTTTACTTCTCCCCCTCCTCATCTAAAGGAGGGGGAGTGAGAGAGCGGTTGTGGGGTTTAGCTGCCCAGCACGGTAAAACCACCACAGCTACAGCGCAGAAAGAAAAACCAAATTGCTTCCAAAAAATCAAAGTAATTCAAAATCCTTGGTATCATGCAGCCGTGCCACTGGCAAAGTGAGCATTCCCCTGCTTCTCAAAGCTTGCTGTACCCTTGATCTGCTGTCTTGCTGCTGTTAATTGATTGCAACTCCACATGTCTGATCAGGGCTACGAGTTGTTCTCGATATGGAGATCATACAACATCTACTGTGCACGCTTGTGTGTATAGATATGTTTATCCTGTATGCATGTACATCCGTATGCATATTTGTGTGCTGGCCCCCAGATCCCTCATGTTACAAAGCATCGGCCTCGAAGGCATACTCATCAAAATCTTTTGCAGAGCCTCCATTTTTTTCTAGTTCCCTCAAAATGAGAGAATTTTTACGCGCTCTCTGTGTCGAAAAGGCAAAAATTCTGATTTTCACTGTCGCTCTCGCTAACTTTCTCTCACTCCCTCCTCGTGTGTGTATAAACACAGATGTGTGTATGCGTATGCACATCTGTGGATTTAGATGCACTGGTATGTTTTTTGCTGTACAGGTAATAAAGACGGGGAAAGGTTTTTGTGTTTTCTTAATAGGTGAAGAAATCTTGAAGACCAGAGATTGGAACATGCTGAATTTTAAATTAAAAAAAAAAAAAAAAAGAAAGTTAAATTGTCCGGCTGTGGAAGATGGAGCCTCATTTTTGCAGCCACTTTGAATCACGAGTTCATCTCTAAATGCGCTGTTTTTTTTTTTTGTTTTTGTTTTGTTTTGGTTTTTGTTTTTTATTTTTTTGAAGAGCTAACTAACCGTGGCTGCATCCAGTCTGAGAGAGCATTCAAATGGACTTGCTTCCTCTCTTAGTTATAAGCTGTTTAAAAGCGCATCCTTTGTTTGAATTGTGGATGAGAGGTTCCCTTGGCAAAGTGAGGAGGAAAATTCTTCCTACCCCTTTATTATTAATTCACGGATTCAGTCTTGGTTCGGCCTACAGGAGCAGTTAACTGGAAGCCTTTGAAGATCGATAACTTTGCTGAGGTTGTCCAGGTAGGTGAAATCGAAGACCCACAGGGCCTGGAACGTGCTGTTTAATGCGTCCTTACTGTGTTCTAGAGAAGTTATTTGTAGCCATAGTTGATTATTGACTTGCATGTATCATCAGGCGGTTTTTTAAGGAGTGACTCCGTTTTCAGGCTTCCAGATGTGCTCCAAGTCATATTATTGAGGATGTGGAAGAGAACGCTTGCTGACAAAGCTCCTGGCAGCTTTACAGAACTTTAATATTTAGTTAGTTCATGTAACAGCTGATTTCAAGGCTTTGCTCTCTTTGAGAGACTGATAACTTGATTTGATTAACTGAAGAAAGCTGGAAAAATGTTTGTTCCTCATTATTTTTCACTTGTTACTTTCTTTCGGGTTACTTTTAAAAAGAAGATTTCACTGATCACAAGCCAGTAGAAGACTTTCAGCCCAGGCAAGGGTGAAGACAGCTCTCTCCAAGAGCAGAGGAAGTCCCTGTGGAGAGAACCCGAGCTTGTTAGCAGAACTCGTCGGCATGTCTAAACAAGGAGACGATTGCTACTTCTATTTCTATTCTACCTGTAGCAAGGTATGGCTGGCTTTCCTTTGCTTTGCTTTTTTTCCCCCTTTTTTTCAGGAAGGAGTAGATTAGGAGGAGGAAGCACACTGGTCTTTGGTTAACTTGAGAACCAGATAGATTGTGAATTCAGTTGTAGCACCATTAGGCAGCAGCATGGCCATTTTTGAGGCTGTACTCTATTTTCCTTGTTGGTTTCCTTTTGGTTCCAGGGAGACAAATGTGCCTACCGCCACTGCGAAGCTGCTCTGGGCAATGAGACGGTCTGCAAGCTGTGGCAGGAGGGTCGTTGTTTCAGGAATGTCTGCCGATTCAGACACATGGAAATTGACGTGAGTGCCTAACAATGTGTTCTCAAAATAAATCCACAAAAGCATTTTTCAGTGCCGTAGGTGTACTGATTGTGCTTTTGGAGGATAGATTTGTTTGCTTCAAAATCATACTGGTTTCTGTTACCAAGAGAGGGGGTGGGAGGAAGCAGAGGGAAATAAAATCAATGCCTTAGGTACGTCTTAGCAAGATATTTGTTTATTTTTTTTTTATTAGATGCTGACAGTTTTCTCAAGAGATGCAGAATAGCTGTTAAATAGACTGCTAAAACGTGCTGGAGCAGGGGGGTAATAAACAGGCTGTTCTATCCTCATGGGAGCAGGCTTGATAATGAACTATCAGGTGTCTTCTGACCCACAGTCCTTCAGATAACGCTGTTGTAGCTGCCTGGGGTAGGAAGTGGGGAAAGTTAAAGGTGCAGCAGAACTAAGTCTCCAAGAAGTAGTTCTAGACAGGGTTAACCTAGGCAATTTCAGATGTTCTTTTTCCCTCTGAATAATCCTAGTATAATCCTAGGTGTATTAGTTTAAGCCACCCTCAAGTGATGTCTGAGAGTGCCTGTCTTCTCAAACTGAGTGATGACCAAACTAAATGTGCATAGTGGTTACAGCTTATGCAAACTTTGTGAATATGCCCAGAAATACTACACTTAACTGAGAAACTGACCTTTGGAATGCTGTTTCAGCACTGTGTTGTGACAGCTGTCACGATCTGGAGCTGTGCATCTCTTTGCAAGCCTCAGGTGCATGTTATCACGAGCTTTTCTTTCTTTCTGTCTTCAGAAAAAGCGCAGTGAGATTCCTTGCTACTGGGAGAACCAGCCGGGAGGCTGTCAGAAAGCCAACTGTGCTTTTCATCATGCAAAGGGACGTTACATCGATGGACAATTCTTACCACCAAGCAAGAGTGAGTTTAGGTCCTTTTTCTTTAAGCGCTGAAGAATTAATTTTGAGTATTACTTAGTGGGTGCCAATCCTGTAGGGGGCGTCAGGTAACTGTTCATTTGTGAGGGCAGGAAAAGGTCTGCAGTCATAGGTGTACTGCACCGAGTGTACTGCTGGTGTTTGTTTTCTGCTTTCGTGCTCAGCTTCTCTTTGCTTTGTGTGATGTTTGCCTTGCAGTTTGCTTCCTGTTGTTTCCGCTTTTGCTGGGTGGTAGGGAGATGTGTTGTTGTTGGAAGGGAAATCATTGTTCACGGTGTAAGCAGTGATGGGATGGGCAAAAGGAGATGCTGAATTCGTTGTCTGTGCGGGTTATCTGCCTTTGCTACCATCTCTTTGCATTGTGGTCAAAGTTTTAAACTGCCATATTACCGATGATCCTCCTCTTCCTCTAGCTACACTGCCAAGTCCGCCTGAGTGCGCGGACGATGATCTGAAAGTGGCTCAGATGTCACTGCAGCAAAACAAACTTTCTGTCCAGTCAAATCCCTCTCCACAGCTAAGGGGGTGACGAAAGTGGAAAACTCTGAAAATGTCCCAAGCCCTACACACCCTCCAGTTGTAATCAATGCTGCAGATGATGATGAAGATGATGATGGTGAGCATGTTTTGGTTCTTGGAAGGAATTTGTGCTGTAAATGAATGTGTTAAATCTTTGGTTCTTGGAAGGAATCTGTGCTGTAAATGAGTGTATAAATCACAGATGACCTGAGGTCTGACTAGCGATAGGGCAGGCAGTCTGGCCAGGTCACTGGTGGCTTTGTCTGGCAGTCAGTGGACAGAAGCTGAAACGTTGGAGGAAAGCTTAGAACCACTCCTGGCTTTAGCTGGTCTTTTGTGTAAAGTTCTATGTGAAACTAGGAAGGAAATTTCTTTTTTCTGTCTGAAGAGCAATGTGTTGTGTAGTAGTTAAAGCTGCAGAGAGAATCTAGAGTCCTAGATGTTTTGTCCTAGTGTATTCTACTTAGGAGTTCATCAGGTCAGTGTAGCTGTTTAAAAACAAACAAACAAACAAACAAAACAAAACAGCAACAAAGTTTTTTATATGAACCATGGGCTGAAGTGTCACTGCATGAGCTACGTAATCATGACCAACCTGGTCTATGCATAACTGAATCGATTTTTCCCCTTCAGACCAACTTTCTGAGGAAGGAGAAGAAACTAAAACTCCCGTCCAGCATCCAGCTGCGGAAGGCAAAAATGGATTACGGGTGATTTCCACTCGGAAAGGCAGTTCTATTACTACTAAACAAGGTATGCCAGCACCTTAGTAGGATAAATCAGAAGAACTTGACAGTTAAGTCAAAAGCAGCGTGGTGTAAAAACACAACAAAATGTAGGGGTGCTGAATGGAGTCGGTTATTTCCATGATCTCATTTCTGCCATTAATACCATCATGTGCCCATTGGGTCAGAAAGGTGAACTCCTTTTCTTTACTTTTGGAGAACAAAACAGGGCCACAGCATGGAGTTTAAATGGCTGCACGTGCAGCCTTGCAACCACTGCTGATAAGCCATATCTAACGATAGAGGGATCTAATATTGTGTAAATGGATTAAAATTAAAACTACATTTTGAACCCTGAAGGATGAAAGGAGGGGCAAAATGCCATTGGTTCTATGGCTCTTTCACTTGTGAGGAGTGTTGACAGGCTTTATTCGAAATACTTCAGAAAGTTCCTGAGCGCTAAGAAGCCTGAGGACCTGTGGTCCTCAGTGAGTGCCTCTAAGCCTGTCTCATGAACTGTTTCCTGTTTTCAGAGGGCAATCTGAATTTTGGAATAAAAACACTTGAGGAAATCAAATGGCAGAAGATGAAGGAAAAAAAGAAGAGACACGGTGGTGAGTTAATATTGCCTACTTTCTTATCCTGTTCACGGCAGGTGATGGTGACTGGGAGCTGCTTGAGGGACAGACTTCCATTTTTAGCTGGGGGCATAAAGCAACCTGATTCTCAGCCAGCTGGTATTCTAAATGGGAGTCCAAAGGGCAACCAGAGGCAAATTAGTCACCTCTCTTCTTTACATGCTCTGCTTGCTGTATTTTTGACAGTAACAAATCATTTAAAGTTTTTTGTTCTTTGTGATAGTTTTTTATGTTGGGTAAACTTCCTTATGTTTTGGTTGCTCTGAACAGAAGGTTCTTCAAGATCTTCTCTTCGTCCCGTTGATTCTATGATTTTTCCTGCTCCAGAAGAGGAAAATGTCCGGACAGTGGTGAGAACTGTGACAGTGTCTTCCAAGAAAGGTAATAATGAATGCTTTTGTTTTGATTTCATTACTCCTAAACTGGAGGGTTAAGCAATAATTAAAACAATTCACCCATGTTAGCCTTCTGGTGCTGCCTTCTGTTCAAAACGTGCTTTTATGCTTAAAGTCCCTGGTTGTACTGGAAAGATTTGGTGCTCAGGTTAAGTGCAGTGGCAGGAGAAAAAAAAAAGTGTCAGTATGCCAATAGGGGGGTAACTGAAAAACAGAAGAGTAACGAGAAGAGCGAGCTGTAGAAGCCAGTGCTATATAAGAAGCAATTTCTGAAGCATTAAAGAGGCGTACAGTGGCAGGTGTGGACACAGTATGACAGGTGTTTGTGTATAAATTGTTTAGAGCTGTGCAAATGCCTTTTAAAGGGAAAAAAGTGTGGAAGTACTTTTACTTGTAGACATTCACCTTAGAAAGGAATATTTCTCAGCATTTGCACCTAAGAATATTCTGCTTGCTTATGCAGCTTTGTTCTGCACAAAGTATAGGTGTCAAGCAGACTCAGATTCACTCTCTACTATCTCAGCTGGAATTTGAAGCAAGCACTGAGACTATTAATATTTTTTTTCCATGTTAATTATAGTTAAAATATGAGTTTGTGTGGTCTAGCTGTCAAAACAGTGTCTGACTAGGGTTTTTTGGACATGGGCTAACAGGATAATATTTCTGTTGGCTACTGGTTTCTGTGAAATAGAAAAAAAAATTCCCTTTTGTTTTAGGGGAGGAACCTGTGGTTCGAGTAGATCTTGCTGATAGACAAGGAAAACGGAAAGCCTCCGCGGGTGAGAACTTTTTACGAGCTGTTACGTAGGTGCTGCCTTCTATATATGACTGCATTAAAGAGTATTTGTGATGTATGAAGGGAAAATACATTGCAGTGGAGATCTGTGTTGACGGCAGAAATGGAAAAAAAAAAAAAAAATCATTTAGCAGCTGAAAGGCAATTCTATGAAAATATGCTTGAAAAAGAGAAGCTTATTGTTGACTGTTCTCAAACCTTCCTGCAAAGAAAAGTTCTTACAATATTCCTTGTTTTCTCTGAAGATGATGTAGGCAGCCTTCCAGTGAAGCGCAGCCTTGCTGAAAGGCTGGGGAAGAAGGTAGAGGCTCCGGGAAATGCTGACAAAGCACCCAAGAGAGAGACAGGTACTAAACGGGCATCTGGATTGGATTCCTGGGTTTCGTATTTAGTCTTTCTGTTTGTCCTTTTCCAGTGATGTTTCTTTTTGCATGTTGGCTGAGGTCGTAATCACTGGGATTCAAAGCTACCTTTCCTGTCTTGTTTTGAAATGTGAACCTGAAGTTGACATTATGCAGCCTCCCTAATTCGTTCTTTTTCTGTTTTGCAGTTCGAGTTCCCAAGTCTCTGAAGGACAGGCTGGGATTACCTCCTAAACAGACCAGTACTGA
This sequence comes from Aythya marila, assembly GCF_965140915.1. Taxonomy (NCBI): domain Eukaryota; kingdom Metazoa; phylum Chordata; class Aves; order Anseriformes; family Anatidae; genus Aythya; species Aythya marila. Next base: position 169,398 of record NW_028137232.1, on the reverse strand, counting down.
GAGAGGTAACAGCTAGATCTTAAATATGCTTTCTCCTCCTTCCTTTCCACGAACTTGGACTGCTTTCATACATCCCTACAAACTAATTTAAACGAAAACAAAGAACTGACGCCTCTTGGTTGAGTGCTGAAGCTCTTCTGACAGCCACTATCAGAACTCTGGCTCTAGGTGTGTGTTTATTTTCTACTTGTGCCTTGTCGAGGTTTTTAGCTGCTTCTGTGAACCGTTACGTACAATTAGAATAGAACCACTGCCAGGAGCAGGAATTTGAAATGCAGTCTGAAAAAGTAATAAAGTAAAGCAGCATTTCTGTGTAGCAGTTCTCTCTGGATAGGGCTGGTCTTCAAAATACAAGTGGCTCAGAGGAGGAGGAGAATGTTGTTCTAAGGATATTGTTCTAAGATGCATTATTGGGAACGCTCAAGATGAGTTTTCCTTAGTGCTCTGACAAATTTTGGAGACTTAAAATATTGCTGGACTCTCTTTAAATGTTGGTGCTTCTCCTCATTTCTTGATGATGACAGGGAAGGCTGCTAAGCCGATGGGAGAGATCCATGTGAAAACACTGGAGGAAATCCGTCGTGAGAAAGCTCTTCAGAGACGCGAACCTCAAGCCAAAGCCGAGGCTGAAGGGCACGGTAAAACTGAAGATTCCAGCGCAGGGGCAAGAGCTGCTCGTGCAGGTCGCATGCAAACTTTCTCTGAAGCCTTGTCTGAAAAAAAGAATAATCGCTTGGTAGAAGAGAAGAAAAAAGCAGGAGAATGCCATAGCAAGAGCAAAATTCAGGGTGAGTCCAAGAAGCAGCTCGCTCTGTCCGGGCCCAGCAAAGGGCAGGCGAAGGAGCCGGCAGGAAAAGTCAAGCCAGAAGGAGAAGTGCGTGTTAAAACCTTGGAAGAAATAAAGCGTGAGAAAGCTCTGCGGATGCAGCAGAGTGAAGGAGATGTGCCAGCTCCCTCGGCACAACCCGGACCTGCCCCAGCAGAGCAGAAATCTTTATGGAGCACAAAACTAACAGGTAATAAGATGCTTTAATGCCTGCCCCAGTGAGGTGCTTCCCATATTGAGCAAGTTCAGTTTGCTCAGGATCTGCTTCATGGATAAATGCTGAATGGCTTGCACATTGTAGCCTTTCTCTCTCTCTCTCATGGGACACAAGGAAATAAATGCACAAAGGAAACAAGTACCCAGCTTTCTTTATTTCTGCCGTTGACAACACTTTTTTTTTGTCTTTTTTTAAAGCACCTGAAAAAGAAGAAAAGAAGGCAGTGGAATTGAACCGGCCTTTTCCTAAACTTTCCTCTGGACCTGATGTACAGGTGAGTCCTCTGTGAAGACACACATACATTCGTACAATTTCTGATAATTCTGACAAGTTTTGTTACTCACCGTGTGCCACCCTCTTGAGTGTGTTCTTACCCTTCAGCAGCTGGTAGGAGCTGCAGTGCAGTCTAAATCCTATCGCCAGCAGCATTTCCAGACAACTCTGTAATCCTCAAACTTGGAATCAGTCTGTTTATACCACAGCAAGAAAGAAACCCTGTTAGCACCAGCTGAAATCTACACAGTTAACGTGGAGGGAATTCTTTTTGTTCTTACTGACTTGATCTGTCAGACATGAAGGATTTAATACAGAAGGCCAGAGTTCTGTGTTCAAGGAAATCAATCTGTCAGTGGATACTGTATAGGGGAACTTGTATGACTTTCTGCTGCTTAAAAAGAATGTGATAAATAGATGTACAGCAGAACACCCTAGCTGTTTAAAGAAGCTTGCCATAGTGGATATTGCAGATATGTGAGACTGCGTCCATAGTAAAGCATGGCTCTTGTTACAGGCAGAATTTTATGGGAAAAAAACCAACCAACCAAACAAACAAAAAAACCAACAGTAACCTGAACGAGATTAATATGCTGTTCCACATCAAGACCATTTTGGAGGGATTGCTGATCAGATTTTCTTAACGAAATCTCCACGGATTTTATTTATTTTTTTTGTCCTACTCATGCACTACTTTTCTTTCCTTCTAGCCCACTCAGCAGAGTGGAACTCGTAAATGTCCAGAGAAGAGCTTTGAAGAGAGACGGTGGGAGAAGTGGCAACAGAGAGAACAACAAGAGAAGCTTCGGCAGGAGGAAGCTGCTGTCAAATCTACTGCTGGCTTCTTTAATACTGAACCAGCAGGGAAAGTGGCAGCTCAATTTCAGGGCCAGGAAGCTAAAAGTAAGTGTTGAAGGTTAAGAGTTACTTAGGTTGTCTTCTGAAATACAGACAGAAGATGACAATTCTCATGCTGTAACTCTGGCTGGGTGCATTTTGCCACGCAGTGCTACGAAGCGAAGGGTGTACTTTCTTTTTCTTAGTTTGTTTCTTTTCCTGCCAGCCAGATGTTAGGTAAGGAACGGGAGACTAGAAAATGCCACTACAAATGTGGACTTTGTAGAACAACTTAACTGTGGGACATCACTGCAAGGGAGAGGAAGCTGGTACAAGAGTTGCATACACTCTTGTCCTACTATAACTGCTGCTTTTTCCTTTCCTAGCGGGAGCAGGACTTTAAATATAAAAGCTGTCTATATTTGTGAACCTAGCTTGCACTTAGGATTGCTATGTGTCTGAGGTTTCCCTTGTCCTGGATTATTATTTACTGTAGCTCTTCGGTTTCTTTGTTCCTTTGTATGGCTTGTTGGTAGACAGAGTTTACTATGTGGAAAAGATTCCTGAGAATCCAGGCAATGGCGGTGTAATTGTGCTGGCCAAATGCATTTAAGTGTGTAGAAGGACTGTGGAAATGATTAAGAGAACCTGGATTTTTCCTGAGGCAGAGCAAGACTGTATCAGTTCTCTCTTCCTTTTACTCTAGCCAACTTTATGACATCTGCGAAGCCTTCGCGTGGGAAAGTCACTTTCCCCAAGAAGAAGGCACTGAAACGTAAGGCACCTGGGAGTTACCCGTCTGCCATAGCAGCTGTGGAACTACAGACTGCCTTTGATGCTGACATGATGGGACCTCCAGCCAGAAAAGCAGCCATGGTAAGGCCAGGGGCTAATGCAGCGATGGATCCCTTGTTAAATTTCTACCCTCCTCTATTTGAAAAGGTGGAAAACTCAAACGTTCTGCAGGCCTTCTGTTTCCTTAGAAATCCAGTAGCTGTCTCCAGGATGCTTGTAGAACCCTTCTGTATTTATGAGATGAATGGCACTCTTTAACCGGTACTCTGATGCTGTGATTTCTCTGGTGTGGGGGATTTTGTCCATTAATGCCATGTTCTTAAAAGACACCAGATCGTGAGTAACCTCCAGGTGAATGTGAACTTTCTTCAGGAGCACCTTGGTTTTGTATTTTGGCCACGGCTCCGCAATGCCAGAGGAGAAGCAGTGTGGAGGAAAAAGCTATTAAGGAATCTTTTACCCATGTGTCATAAATACTGTTTTGCTGCTTTCTAGGGTGTTTCAGACGTGCCGGAGCACGTCCCAGCCATCAGACTTGAAGAAAATCCCCAAAACAGGTGACAACCCCAACTTGTTCTTTTTCTTAATCAGTGTATATCCCCAGGGAAACATAAGTTCTGTCACATGTGGGAAAAAATGAGGGTTCTGAGATAATTGAAGCCAAAATCCATCAAAGGAATAAGTCACCTGAAACCACTTTCTAGCAGCTAGCAGGATTGCTTAATTAGGCTTTCTTGAAATGCTGCAAGTCAGCACAGCTTTCCGGTGACTTCTTGGGTTGTCTGAATACCTGAACGAGGATGAGGTGAAGTTCTACTTCCTCGTGAGGTGATAGATGATGAGTAGTGTCCTCTGCCTTTTGGTCCTCAAGAATGCCACCTCAACTCCAGGTGCCCTGGCTTCACAGATAAACCCCCAGACTGAAAAATGTACCTGGTAACACATCGGGCTCTAAATGTAGCCCTGGGTTGATTGATAACAATCCCTGTGTAAGATTGAAGCATAGGAGGGCTTGCCTACAGTTTTAAGAGCCGGTTTGCAGGAAAAGGATTTCCCGTTAAGAAATGGCATATCCTGATTGTTCTTTCTTGCTCTCCCAAGACCTGAAGTGCGTCTTGGAAGCCCGGAAAGATTTGAGGAGCAGATGGAGATGGATCTCGAGACCTCGACCTCAGCTTCTTCCCAGCCAGAAGAGGCACGGACACGCTGGCTGAGTTCCACAGGGAACGTGCCCTTATCTGCGGATGAAGATTTTGAGAAGCTACTTTGGGAAATCTCAGGAGGCAGACTGGAAGCCGAAATCGACTTAGACCCAGGGAAGGACGAGGATGACCTCCTCCTTGAACTCTCCGAGATGATTGACAGTTGAACTGCGTAGTCCTAGGGTATAATTAAAAAAAAAAAAAAATTAAAACTGTTCTTCTTGTTGGATACCCCGAGGTGATCCTTTTTCTAACTGAGGCTTTGCAATGAGACTTAAAGCACAGTCCGAAGTGGTAGAAATTGGCAGGATCTGCGCTCAGTTGTCCTAAATTTCCCTGCTGGTCAGAGTTAAGGTCTTGTGCATCCATTCTGTAACTATAGGTGGTTACCTTCGATATCGAGAGGACAAAGCACTTCTTTTGGCACAGAAAGATCTCCATTGGCACGCCATGGTGGCTGCAAATCGATCTTCTGATGGAGCGATGCTCTGAAGGCTTAAATGTAAAGCTTCTTCCTTCCTCCGCCCTTGGCACAACTCGATGTTGGGCACATTGTGAAGCTTCGGTGTTCTGATTTCTCGGACAGTTGATAGCCAAATCCTGGAGTTACTATGTCAACTCTTGACTTTTACTCGTGTATGCCATTGTTTTGACTGTACCCGTGTCAGATGATGAAGCTGTAGGGGTGGGAGGGAGCAGAATCGTCGTTCCAGTGTGTTGTGGACCAAACTTGCTGCCAGGAATGGGGGTGGGGGTCAGCCCACCCAGCCTTCCTTTCAATTATCAGGGAGGATCAAATGGTGAAAAGCAGCAGCTCTGCCATGCGGCTCCACTACCCCCACTCCCTTCTCTTGTGCTATACCAAAGTTTCCCCAGGCTTTGGTTGGTGCTTTTTGCCTGTGTGAGGACTCCGGGGCGAGCAGTCGGGACTCTGCCGCAGTCACAGGGTCGATGAAGGGTTGTTTAAGTGCCTCTTGGTTTTAAAACTTGCTCCCCTGAGCTGCTGGCTCTGCTGCCTGCTACAGCAAATGTTCGGGTGCCATCAGCATCGCACTTGGGCGTGGGCACTGACCCTGCGGAGGACAGAGCTGAGATTCGGGTGTATTGTGTACCCTGCCACCAGCCATCGTTTTTTTTCCCCTAGCAGATCAATTTTGAATTATTTTCCGAACTTTTCGCGGCACGGTAGGCACTTCCCGCTATGATTTGTGAAGCTGTGGGGGCCCTCAGGCATTTGCTGCTGGCAGAGGAAAAGCGCTTGTCGAATTTGTTGTAAATACTTAATGTTTGGACAAAACCACGCGTCTCTGTGTGTGTGTGTGTGTGTGTGCTGTGACGCCCCGGCCCCACCAGGGAAAACCTCCGCCGACGAAACTGCTGCTGGAGCTCACGCAGGCCTTCATCGTGCCGAAGGACTTCACGGGGACTTCTGCCGGCTCAGAAATGGGGGAGAAAAAGCAAACTCAGGAGGAGGAGAGCTCAGAGACTGCGCCCACCTGCCCTTGCTTTCCCTTCACCCCAAGAAGCCCTGTTCTACCATCAGCCTTCGCCTCTTCTGCCTGCGGTGCTGGGAGCGGGAGCGACGAGGCGGCAGCAGCCATGGCGTACCGCGGGCAGGGCCAGAAGGTGCAGAAGGTGATGGTGCAGCCCATCGTATCCTTCCTGCGGCTGGGGGGTGCCGGGGAGGTGGGTGGGGGGCGGCTCGGACCTCAGGGGGCTCGGCCCGGGCCTTGAGGCCTTGTCGCGGGGCCCTGAGGCCTCGCTGTGGGGTTTGGGGCCTTGTCCCGAGCCCGGAACTGTCGTCCCCGTGCTGAGCCCTTAACGCAGCGCCCCAGAACCTCATCTTCCGCTACCTGCAGAACGTGAGTACCGCGGGGAGGGGGCGGGGATGGGGATTTGGGGAGTGTGGGGGGAGTGGGGAGGGTCTGGGGATTCCCCTCGGTGAGTTTTCGGCTCCTGGCTGTGTCCCGGGACGGGTTTGTGGGGGATGGAGAGCTGTGCGGTGTGCTGGTGGGCACAAGGAGCCCGGCATTTCCCCCTCGTGTAGCCGGGCGTGCAGGGGTGTTCCCTTGTGACTGGAAACGTGTTCTTCACCAAACGTGTAGTATTCACCCGATGGTATAACGCTCAAATGTCAGATTGCACATTGGAACTGCCCCTGAGAGTTGCTCCTCGGAGCGTTTGGGAGCTGTCGTGGCTGTGGCTAGCAGGTATTTCTGAACACATGAGAGAACAAAAGTGCTCAGTGTTTGTGGCCCGACTTACTCTCCTCCTTCGTTCTGCAGAGGTCGAGGATCCAGGTGTGGCTCTATGAGCAGGTGAACATGCGGATAGAAGGCTGCATCATCGTGAGTATCCGCACGTCCCCATGTTACATCTTTCATTTTGCCTCATTCACAATCGTGTTTTTTGGTCAAGAAAAGTTATCACAAGGAAAAAGAGATTTGTACTTCTCTGCCTTTCCCCTCGCCCTGCCCTTCCCTCCCGCTCCTGAGCCCTTCGTCAGGCCTTGCTGGGCCCTCTGTCCGGCTGTCTGTCCGTCCATCCGAACCTCTGGCCATCTGTCCCACCACCCTGCCCCGTCCCTGCCCTCTCCCTAAGGAAGCAAAGAGTCCCCGGTCTGCCTTCATGGGGGGGTTGGGGGGGGGGGGAGGAAGAGGGGAGGTTCTGCTGAGAAAAAAATGAAAGATTTCCCCCTTAACGGGCGCCTTGCGAGTTCTTTCGAGTTCCAACCTTCTGCCTTCCTTCCGTAGCAGTGCCTCTAAGGGGTGCGCTGTAAGGCAGCCCTCATCTGGCGCGTTGCTCCTCCGTTCCCCCAAGGAACTGCCTTCAGGATCTGACTAACTCTGGATGCACCCGGTTGTCGCCTTAATTTCTCCTTTAGCTTGCTGAAAACAAGCCGGTTGGGTGACCTTTTGCGTTTCTCGCTTAAAATTTGGATCGAGGAGGTCTGTGTTTCCTTACGCTGATGTCCACGCTGAAGGTGCAGAAGGGTTCCGTGCTGTTGCTTGGGTCAGCCTTGTTGCCAGGTTTGGAATGTTTAGCCTACCGGTGCTTCGGTGCTGTTGGGCTGCACTCAGAGTGTGAGCTCTGGGCGTTATTTCTCAAATACTGCGTTATTTGAGCGTACAGACCCGAGATATTCTGCGGAGAGGTGATTTAAGGCACGTCAGAACCACCGCTGCGGCGTGTGCCAGCGTCGGACGCCCGTTCGAGTGATCGGGCGGAGCAGGTGAGTTGAATTTGGTGCTGGGTGGCGAGGTGGTGTTGGGGGAAGAGCTAGGCTAAGGAGAGCTTCCTCTTGCTCTGCCCCTTCCCATCTCAAATGGCCGCTTCCTGGGGAGATGGGTTCGTTGGGAGGTTAACTACAACGTTACAGTGAGGATGAGGAATCACCTTTAGTCCCGTAGGTATTTGCTGCCAGGCCGCAGCGTTGATTTCAGAAATTGTATTTAAAAAAGGGAAAAGAAAGGAAAGATGTATTCTTTAACATACTCTCTTTTCTCGGAGAGTAGATGGAGGAGCTTCAGCCGTGCCCTTCCTCCGGAAACGATTCCCAGTGTCTGCTCAGACACTGAGGAGGAAAATGGAGGAGAGCCACCCGATAGAAATAAAGGAAAGAAGGGGTCATGGATTAAGGGAAAAGCACTACTTAAAAAATTGGTGCTCTCTAAAAACGGGTTAAGGGTTTGGGACCTGCAGGTGCTGCCTACACCTGTGTGCGTTGCAGTCGTGCCTGTTGCCACTGAGCAAAACGGGGAGAGCTGCTTTGTCGAACGCGGCGTGTTAAAGCACGTGCCACTGCCTGGAAGAAAAGCACGGACTTCCCTCGTGTGGGCCTTCTTCCCTAGCGATCTGTGGTTTACCTGATGGTTTCCCATAAGCTGAGAATGTTTAAAAGAAAAAAAAAAAAACAAAAATCAAAAACCAACACCAACGTTGAGAGTGGTGAAGCAGATCCTCACGTGGGGACTCAGAATCAGCGGTGACATCACCATGCGAAGCATTGTGTGTGCTTCGGGTTGGGGCTGCTGCGAGCCTCGCAGCGGGGAGGGAGAGCGGATCCGGGGTGCCTCTGTGTCAGCCCTCTGCCCTGGTGGCTTTGTGAGCACTGAGAGTTTGACTCCTGTGTTCCCAGCTTTCGCTTCCGCACCTGCGGTGTGGCAGAGCCAGCGAGCTGCTTGCTCAGCTGGAGGAGGAAGAGGAGTGACCTCAACATTGCCGAGGTAAAGCACAATTATTGAAAAGATTTGGCAAAGATGTGGGTTGTACCAGCGCGGCTGCTGCAGCTGCAGCAGATCCTGGAGCATTGGAGAAGATAGAGAGGGTTTTCTTCATGAAAAGAATGCTGTTAAAAGTGTTTTCATGCCAGAAATTAGGATAAACGCCTCTGTTGTTTGACATCCTCTATTGAGCTGGCACATTGGCATTACAGCGTACCTGGCACGCTGTTTGTATTAAAAAAAAAAGGTATTTTATTCAGGGCAGGCCAGAAACCTGCCTTGGCACTTGCACATCGCAGCAATGCTTACAGACCCTGCATCCTGGCTGCCAGGCCAGGATCTAAATCCGATGGTGCTGTTGGTAAACTGAAGCTCAGGAAGCGCTTCTGGGTTTTTTTGTCCTTCCATGTGAATTTTTACCCTGTGAAGATGGTGTATTAAGCTATTTTCGTAACAACAAATAGGTTTAAAAGCAGTTTCAGTTTAACATCTACACGCTTGGGTGTTATTAACAGAGCTTTGTATACTGAGCTGGTGCTTGGTAGGAGAAAAAACATCAATCTTACCTGGGAAACCTGGACCCCCTCAGCTACATACTGCTATGAGGAAACTCAGATGTAAGAACACACTTAAATAACACCTCACCAGAGCTGTTGTGCTCCTGACCACCAAAGGCACCTTTTTCCAACACCGTCGTACTGGAAGTTGATGCAGCTGGTTCCATCCGTAACGTGTGACTGTACAGTGCTGTAAAAGAACTATTTTTTCACAGCTTTGGAGAAAGTGAAGCAGAGAAAACCACGCATAACCACTGATACCTGGACCCCAAACTGCCACAGGCTGACGGTGATGCCCACTGGATATCTCCTGATACCCTGCTGCCTTCTGACTGCTCCAGCAGAAGTCCTGTTTTAATTAGCCAGCAGGTCCCTCTGAGGGAGGGACTTTGCTAAAACTCCTGCCGTAGGAAGTATCCTACGGGAGCCAAGTTGCTAAACCGATGTGTGGTTTTCCCTTAACCCCCTCACCCCTGACTTTCCAGCTCCTGACAGCACTGCCCACGTGTGCAGTGTCACCGTGTGCCATCTAGGTGCCAGCTGCCATGGTTTATATATTGTAAAATTAGTGATTTGGGACTCGTGAGCACTGAGGAGAGGCTAGCAATTGCTTAAGAGCTTTCCTTGTGTCGCTCTGGGGCAGGGAGATGGGTGAAACATCTTAGGCTTGAAAGTGATTCCCTGCAGAGTGACGTGCTCAGATCTGCACAACAGATCTGTCGTTTTGGTCACCTTATTAGATCCCTGCTTGAGAGGTTGCTTGCAAGAATCGATTCGTCTTCACCTTGATGTGTCAAGCTAAAGACAAATCTGTGCCGAAGCACTGTTTGATCAGACGAGTGCCTCAGTTCAGGATTGTTCTTTGACAGCTACAGAAACAGCAGGACGATCAGCGCCTTCAGGAACAGATGAATTTGATCTTGAGGCTGTCGTAAAACAGGTCCCTGAAGTCTGAAGACTCTTCAAATAGTTTGGGCCAGCAAGGAGCAGCTGTACGTGGCGGCTGCGGTAACTCGGGGCTCCGAGTCTCAGAGAGCGTGGTGAAAGGTGACCCCCAGCTGGCTGCTGGAGGAAGCTGAGGCAGCGTTCAGCTCTAACCTTTGCCTTCTTGGCTGGCATCTTTGCACTCCTGCTGTCAGTGGGTGTTGAGTGTCCTTCCCGGCAGCCTCAGAACGTGCCCTCAGATGTAGGCAGCATTTAGCAGCTAGAATTCCCTCAAATAGAAAGAGTACAAATGATGCGTTTTCTGCTTTTGCTTTGGAACTCTTAGCTTGAGGTTTTCCTGCAGGCCATGAGGTTTCTTGCAGCAGCAGGGATGAGTTGTGTTAGCAAGAGGCTGTTCTGTGCTTCGACTGTGGGAAGATGAATGGTTACGTGTGCACCGTTAAATATAACTTGACACCTAGCACACCGCACTTGCAGCCTGTGGGGTGCTTTAACAAGCAGGTAAATCAGCAGAGGCTGTTTTGCAGCCGGGGTGATGCTGGGTGATTAAAAAGCAGGGGCAGAACAAGGAGTTTCTAGTGTTTGTTCTTGCTTGTCATCCGACTCTCCACTTCCACTGTTCTTTAAAAAAAACAAAAACAAACAAACAAACAAATAAAAAAAAAAAACAAGCAAGGGGTAAGCATCTTAATATCTTTATTATAAATGGAAGGCACAAAAGAGGCCAGCAACAGAGACTGTCCAAGAGAAATGCTTTGTGCTTTATAAACAAACAAGGAAGTACCCTTAGGTGGGTGTGATAATCCTCCTCTAATGCGTTTTTGGGGTGCAAAAATAGATTTGTTCCTTTCTTGCTCTTCTCTGCAGGACAAAGGCAGAATAGGCACTGCAAAGTTAGACCAGGGAGGTCAGTTTGTTCCGTACTGAGAAAGACAAGCCTGTAAAACAAACTAGACAGATTTTCTTTGTAGTATTCATCTTCCTTCAGCAAAGGCAAAGCTTATGACACTTGTTGGTGTGTATTTCCAGACCCCCAGCTACTGGCACTGTAGCGCATCTCTAATTCTTTGGTACAAAAGGTTCAAAATCTCTTAATGCAAAAATTTTACCAGCACCCTGGAGCAAAAAAAAAAGAAATCTAAAACCCTTACCAACTTCTATTACAGACCTGCTGAGTGCACCAGAGTTACTCATTTTTATTCAGGCTTTCAGGGGCAACTTCAGTTGGTTTAGCGCTTGGATTGCTATGTTGGCAGATGTCAGTTTAAAAAAAAAAAAAGCTTTTGAGGTCCTTTTTAAAATGAGACTGCTTTTTTGGAATTTGGAATACTGCAAGGTATCGTTGGTTTTGCTTTCTTCCCATTCCTTAGACCAGATCCATTCAGATTCTGAACAGCGTTCCCGGTGTGTTCAGGAAAATGGAAGGCAACAAGCAAAATGATGAGCTCCTTGGGCAGTCAAAAGAGCTAAATCTGGAGAGTGTTTTGAGTCAAACTTCCATGCTAAGGAGCACCAGTAATTGTTAGAAGTAGCTGCAGAGGAACCTGCATGGCACTGGGTGTGTTTCTGAAGGTGCTAAAGGTCCGAAGTGACGATTCCTATCCATACTAAAGAAGAGAAGGAAACCTTGCACTTAACTACTGTTTTTATTCCCTTTGTCCAGCAGTCAAAAGCAGTAACTAATATGAGAACCCAACTTTTCCTCTCTTTATTTTAGATTTGGGAAAATTCCCTGCCAAAACAATATTTCCTGGAAAATTCACTAGTGTTTGTGTGAGTAAAAGCTTCCAACCTTTTATTATTAATTTGTAAGAACTATTTCATCCACTTTTGTCCAGAAGAGTCAGAAATAATTTGCACAGAAATGTGCAGCGTTTTAATGAAAGGATTCAGAATCACTCTAATTTGAACTGGTTGCAGGTTTTGTGACATTTAGTGTCTTAAAAAAAAAAAAAAATCAAAATTTCTGACTTCATATCAGAAAAAAAGAAAAAAAAATGCTTGTGGCGAAATAAAATCTGTTGCAGCTCTGCTCATCGAAAACTCATTGGCTGTTAAATTGGACCTAAGTCGTCTTCTCTAACCTTTCATGATCCTGCAGCAATGGCTGATGATGGATATATGGATTAGGGAACAGCACGTGATGGCAAACCTGTGGTATTTGCTACTGTACTGGGTCTGGCTGGAATGTTTACTTTCCCTGCAGCAGCCCATACAGTGCCGTACTCTGTACTTGTAGCTGGAACAGCAGTGTTATCACACCAGTGTTGTGTGTACTGCTGAGCAGCAGTGGCACAGCATTGGGCCTTTCTCTAACCCTCCTAGGGGGTGGGCAAAAAGGTGAGGAGAGAAACATCACTAGGGCAGCTGACCTAAACCAATCAAAGGGATATTCCATACCATGTGATGTCCCACTCAGCAATAAAAGGTGGAAACAGGAAGAAGAGGGGAGGGGTGGGCTCTCGTTGGGAAAACGTCGGTCCTCCTCTCGAACACCGGCTGCGTGCGTTGAGGCCTTGCTTCAAGGACGTGGTCAATCATGGCTCATTTGTGGGAAGTAGAGAGTAATTTCTTTCCTCTGCACTTCCATATAGCCTTCATTTATTTTGTTTGTTTGTTTTCCTCCCTTCTTTTTATTTTTCCTTTTCCCCTCCCTTTTCCCCTTTCCCTTTTTATTTCCCCTTAGTTAAATTGTTTAGTTCATGGTAGTCTTTATTTAATTATTATAATTTTTTCCCTTTAATTAAATTATCCTTATCTCAACCCGTGAGTTGTTCTTTGCTTTACTTCTCCCCCTCCTCATCTAAAGGAGGGGGAGTGAGAGAGCGGTTGTGGGGTTTAGCTGCCCAGCACGGTAAAACCACCACAGCTACAGCGCAGAAAGAAAAACCAAATTGCTTCCAAAAAATCAAAGTAATTCAAAATCCTTGGTATCATGCAGCCGTGCCACTGGCAAAGTGAGCATTCCCCTGCTTCTCAAAGCTTGCTGTACCCTTGATCTGCTGTCTTGCTGCTGTTAATTGATTGCAACTCTACATGTCTGATCAGGGCTACGAGTTGTTCTCGATATGGAGATCATACAACATCTACTGTGCACGCTTGTGTGTATAGATATGTTTATCCTGTATGCATGTACATCCGTATGCATATTTGTGTGCTGGCCCCCAGATCCCTCATGTTACAAAGCATCGGCCTCGAAGGCATACTCATCAAAATCTTTTGCAGAGCCTCCATTTTTTTCTAGTTCCCTCAAAATGAGAGAATTTTTACGCGCTCTCTGTGTCGAAAAGGCAAAAATTCTGATTTTCACTGTCGCTCTCGCTAACTTTCTCTCACTCCCTCCTCGTGTGTGTATAAACACAGATGTGTGTATGCGTATGCACATCTGTGGATTTAGATGCACTGGTATGTTTTTTGCTGTACAGGTAATAAAGACGGGGAAAGGTTTTTGTGTTTTCTTAATAGGTGAAGAAATCTTGAAGACCAGAGATTGGAACATGCTGAATTTTAAATTAAAAAAAAAAAAAAAAAGAAAGTTAAATTGTCCGGCTGTGGAAGATGGAGCCTCATTTTTGCAGCCACTTTGAATCACGAGTTCATCTCTAAATGCGCTGTTTTTTTTTTTTGTTTTTGTTTTGTTTTGGTTTTTGTTTTTTATTTTTTTGAAGAGCTAACTAACCGTGGCTGCATCCAGTCTGAGAGAGCATTCAAATGGACTTGCTTCCTCTCTTAGTTATAAGCTGTTTAAAAGCGCATCCTTTGTTTGAATTGTGGATGAGAGGTTCCCTTGGCAAAGTGAGGAGGAAAATTCTTCCTACCCCTTTATTATTAATTCACGGATTCAGTCTTGGTTCGGCCTACAGGAGCAGTTAACTGGAAGCCTTTGAAGATCGATAACTTTGCTGAGGTTGTCCAGGTAGGTGAAATCGAAGACCCACAGGGCCTGGAACGTGCTGTTTAATGCGTCCTTACTGTGTTCTAGAGAAGTTATTTGTAGCCATAGTTGATTATTGACTTGCATGTATCATCAGGCGGTTTTTTAAGGAGTGACTCCGTTTTCAGGCTTCCAGATGTGCTCCAAGTCATATTATTGAGGATGTGGAAGAGAACGCTTGCTGACAAAGCTCCTGGCAGCTTTACAGAACTTTAATATTTAGTTAGTTCATGTAACAGCTGATTTCAAGGCTTTGCTCTCTTTGAGAGACTGATAACTTGATTTGATTAACTGAAGAAAGCTGGAAAAATGTTTGTTCCTCATTATTTTTCACTTGTTACTTTCTTTCGGGTTACTTTTAAAAAGAAGATTTCACTGATCACAAGCCAGTAGAAGACTTTCAGCCCAGGCAAGGGTGAAGACAGCTCTCTCCAAGAGCAGAGGAAGTCCCTGTGGAGAGAACCCGAGCTTGTTAGCAGAACTCGTCGGCATGTCTAAACAAGGAGACGATTGCTACTTCTATTTCTATTCTACCTGTAGCAAGGTATGGCTGGCTTTCCTTTGCTTTGCTTTTTTTCCCCCTTTTTTTCAGGAAGGAGTAGATTAGGAGGAGGAAGCACACTGGTCTTTGGTTAACTTGAGAACCAGATAGATTGTGAATTCAGTTGTAGCACCATTAGGCAGCAGCATGGCCATTTTTGAGGCTGTACTCTATTTTCCTTGTTGGTTTCCTTTTGGTTCCAGGGAGACAAATGTGCCTACCGCCACTGCGAAGCTGCTCTGGGCAATGAGACGGTCTGCAAGCTGTGGCAGGAGGGTCGTTGTTTCAGGAATGTCTGCCGATTCAGACACATGGAAATTGACGTGAGTGCCTAACAATGTGTTCTCAAAATAAATCCACAAAAGCATTTTTCAGTGCCGTAGGTGTACTGATTGTGCTTTTGGAGGATAGATTTGTTTGCTTCAAAATCATACTGGTTTCTGTTACCAAGAGAGGGGGTGGGAGGAAGCAGAGGGAAATAAAATCAATGCCTTAGGTACGTCTTAGCAAGATATTTGTTTATTTTTTTTTTATTAGATGCTGACAGTTTTCTCAAGAGATGCAGAATAGCTGTTAAATAGACTGCTAAAACGTGCTGGAGCAGGGGGGTAATAAACAGGCTGTTCTATCCTCATGGGAGCAGGCTTGATAATGAACTATCAGGTGTCTTCTGACCCACAGTCCTTCAGATAACGCTGTTGTAGCTGCCTGGGGTAGGAAGTGGGGAAAGTTAAAGGTGCAGCAGAACTAAGTCTCCAAGAAGTAGTTCTAGACAGGGTTAACCTAGGCAATTTCAGATGTTCTTTTTCCCTCTGAATAATCCTAGTATAATCCTAGGTGTATTAGTTTAAGCCACCCTCAAGTGATGTCTGAGAGTGCCTGTCTTCTCAAACTGAGTGATGACCAAACTAAATGTGCATAGTGGTTACAGCTTATGCAAACTTTGTGAATATGCCCAGAAATACTACACTTAACTGAGAAACTGACCTTTGGAATGCTGTTTCAGCACTGTGTTGTGACAGCTGTCACGATCTGGAGCTGTGCATCTCTTTGCAAGCCTCAGGTGCATGTTATCACGAGCTTTTCTTTCTTTCTGTCTTCAGAAAAAGCGCAGTGAGATTCCTTGCTACTGGGAGAACCAGCCGGGAGGCTGTCAGAAAGCCAACTGTGCTTTTCATCATGCAAAGGGACGTTACATCGATGGACAATTCTTACCACCAAGCAAGAGTGAGTTTAGGTCCTTTTTCTTTAAGCGCTGAAGAATTAATTTTGAGTATTACTTAGTGGGTGCCAATCCTGTAGGGGGCGTCAGGTAACTGTTCATTTGTGAGGGCAGGAAAAGGTCTGCAGTCATAGGTGTACTGCACCGAGTGTACTGCTGGTGTTTGTTTTCTGCTTTCGTGCTCAGCTTCTCTTTGCTTTGTGTGATGTTTGCCTTGCAGTTTGCTTCCTGTTGTTTCCGCTTTTGCTGGGTGGTAGGGAGATGTGTTGTTGTTGGAAGGGAAATCATTGTTCACGGTGTAAGCAGTGATGGGATGGGCAAAAGGAGATGCTGAATTCGTTGTCTGTGCGGGTTATCTGCCTTTGCTACCATCTCTTTGCATTGTGGTCAAAGTTTTAAACTGCCATATTACCGATGATCCTCCTCTTCCTCTAGCTACACTGCCAAGTCCGCCTGAGTGCGCGGACGATGATCTGAAAGTGGCTCAGATGTCACTGCAGCAAAACAAACTTTCTGTCCAGTCAAATCCCTCTCCACAGCTAAGGGGGTGACGAAAGTGGAAAACTCTGAAAATGTCCCAAGCCCTACACACCCTCCAGTTGTAATCAATGCTGCAGATGATGATGAAGATGATGATGGTGAGCATGTTTTGGTTCTTGGAAGGAATTTGTGCTGTAAATGAATGTGTTAAATCTTTGTTTCTTGGAAGGAATCTGTGCTGTAAATGAGTGTATAAATCACAGATGACCTGAGGTCTGACTAGCGATAGGGCAGGCAGTCTGGCCAGGTCACTGGTGGCTTTGTCTGGCAGTCAGTGGACAGAAGCTGAAACGTTGGAGGAAAGCTTAGAACCACTCCTGGCTTTAGCTGGTCTTTTGTGTAAAGTTCTATGTGAAACTAGGAAGGAAATTTCTTTTTTCTGTCTGAAGAGCAATGTGTTGTGTAGTAGTTAAAGCTGCAGAGAGAATCTAGAGTCCTAGATGTTTTGTCCTAGTGTATTCTACTTAGGAGTTCATCAGGTCAGTGTAGCTGTTTAAAAACAAACAAACAAACAAACAAAACAAAACAGCAACAAAGTTTTTTATATGAACCATGGGCTGAAGTGTCACTGCATGAGCTACGTAATCATGACCAACCTGGTCTATGCATAACTGAATCGATTTTTCCCCTTCAGACCAACTTTCTGAGGAAGGAGAAGAAACTAAAACTCCCGTCCAGCATCCAGCTGCGGAAGGCAAAAATGGATTACGGGTGATTTCCACTCGGAAAGGCAGTTCTATTACTACTAAACAAGGTATGCCAGCACCTTAGTAGGATAAATCAGAAGAACTTGACAGTTAAGTCAAAAGCAGCGTGGTGTAAAAACACAACAAAATGTAGGGGTGCTGAATGGAGTCGGTTATTTCCATGATCTCATTTCTGCCATTAATACCATCATGTGCCCATTGGGTCAGAAAGGTGAACTCCTTTTCTTTACTTTTGGAGAACAAAACAGGGCCACAGCATGGAGTTTAAATGGCTGCACGTGCAGCCTTGCAACCACTGCTGATAAGCCATATCTAACGATAGAGGGATCTAATATTGTGTAAATGGATTAAAATTAAAACTACATTTTGAACCCTGAAGGATGAAAGGAGGGGCAAAATGCCATTGGTT
Organism: Aythya marila; assembly: GCF_965140915.1. Classification (NCBI taxonomy): domain Eukaryota; kingdom Metazoa; phylum Chordata; class Aves; order Anseriformes; family Anatidae; genus Aythya; species Aythya marila. The sequence goes on along the minus strand of NW_028137232.1, from coordinate 152,170 downwards.
CTATGGCTCTTTCACTTGTGAGGAGTGTTGACAGGCTTTATTCGAAATACTTCAGAAAGTTCCTGAGCGCTAAGAAGCCTGAGGACCTGTGGTCCTCAGTGAGTGCCTCTAAGCCTGTCTCATGAACTGTTTCCTGTTTTCAGAGGGCAATCTGAATTTTGGAATAAAAACACTTGAGGAAATCAAATGGCAGAAGATGAAGGAAAAAAATAAGAGACACGGTGGTGAGTTAATATTGCCTACTTTCTTATCCTGTTCACGGCAGGTGATGGTGACTGGGAGCTGCTTGAGGGACAGACTTCCATTTTTAGCTGGGGGCATAAAGCAACCTGATTCTCAGCCAGCTGGTATTCTAAATGGGAGTCCAAAGGGCAACCAGAGGCAAATTAGTCACCTCTCTTCTTTACATGCTCTGCTTGCTGTATTTTTGACAGTAACAAATCATTTAAAGTTTTTTGTTCTTTGTGATAGTTTTTTATGTTGGGTAAACTTCCTTATGTTTTGGTTGCTCTGAACAGAAGGTTCTTCAAGATCTTCTCTTCGTCCCGTTGATTCTATGATTTTTCCTGCTCCAGAAGAGGAAAATGTCCGGACAGTGGTGAGAACTGTGACAGTGTCTTCCAAGAAAGGTAATAATGAATGCTTTTGTTTTGATTTCATTACTCCTAAACTGGAGGGTTAAGCAATAATTAAAACAATTCACCCATGTTAGCCTTCTGGTGCTGCCTTCTGTTCAAAACGTGCTTTTATGCTTAAAGTCCCTGGTTGTACTGGAAAGATTTGGTGCTCAGGTTAAGTGCAGTGGCAGGAGAAAAAAAAAAGTGTCAGTATGCCAATAGGGGGGTAACTGAAAAACAGAAGAGTAACGAGAAGAGCGAGCTGTAGAAGCCAGTGCTATATAAGAAGCAATTTCTGAAGCATTAAAGAGGCGTACAGTGGCAGGTGTGGACACAGTATGACAGGAGTTTGTGTATAAATTGTTTAGAGCTGTGCAAATGCCTTTTAAAGGGAAAAAAGTGTGGAAGTACTTTTACTTGTAGACATTCACCTTAGAAAGGAATATTTCTCAGCATTTGCACCTAAGAATATTCTGCTTGCTTATGCAGCTTTGTTCTGCACAAAGTATAGGTGTCAAGCAGACTCAGATTCACTCTCTACTATCTCAGCTGGAATTTGAAGCAAGCACTGAGACTATTAATATTTTTTTTCCATGTTAATTATAGTTAAAATATGAGTTTGTGTGGTCTAGCTGTCAAAACAGTGTCTGACTAGGGTTTTTTGGACATGGGCTAACAGGATAATATTTCTGTTGGCTACTGGTTTCTGTGAAATAGAAAAAAAAATTCCCTTTTGTTTTAGGGGAGGAACCTGTGGTTCGAGTAGATCTTGCTGATAGACAAGGAAAACGGAAAGCCTCCGCGGGTGAGAACTTTTTACGAGCTGTTACGTAGGTGCTGCCTTCTATATATGACTGCATTAAAGAGTATTTGTGATGTATGAAGGGAAAATACATTGCAGTGGAGATCTGTGTTGACGGCAGAAATGGAAAAAAAAAAAAAAAAATCATTTAGCAGCTGAAAGGCAATTCTATGAAAATATGCTTGAAAAAGAGAAGCTTATTGTTGACTGTTCTCAAACCTTCCTGCAAAGAAAAGTTCTTACAATATTCCTTGTTTTCTCTGAAGATGATGTAGGCAGCCTTCCAGTGAAGCGCAGCCTTGCTGAAAGGCTGGGGAAGAAGGTAGAGGCTCCGGGAAATGCTGACAAAGCACCCAAGAGAGAGACAGGTACTAAACGGGCATCTGGATTGGATTCCTGGGTTTCGTATTTAGTCTTTCTGTTTGTCCTTTTCCAGTGATGTTTCTTTTTGCATGTTGGCTGAGGTCGTAATCACTGGGATTCAAAGCTACCTTTCCTGTCTTGTTTTGAAATGTGAACCTGAAGTTGACATTATGCAGCCTCCCTAATTCGTTCTTTTTCTGTTTTGCAGTTCGAGTTCCCAAGTCTCTGAAGGACAGGCTGGGATTACCTCCTAAACAGACCAGTACTGAGAGAGGTAACAGCTAGATCTTAAATATGCTTTCTCCTCCTTCCTTTCCACGAACTTGGACTGCTTTCATACATCCCTACAAACTAATTTAAACGAAAACAAAGAACTGACGCCTCTTGGTTGAGTGCTGAAGCTCTTCTGACAGCCACTATCAGAACTCTGGCTCTAGGTGTGTGTTTATTTTCTACTTGTGCCTTGTCGAGGTTTTTAGCTGCTTCTGTGAACCGTTACGTACAATTAGAATAGAACCACTGCCAGGAGCAGGAATTTGAAATGCAGTCTGAAAAAGTAATAAAGTAAAGCAGCATTTCTGTGTAGCAGTTCTCTCTGGATAGGGCTGGTCTTCAAAATACAAGTGGCTCAGAGGAGGAGGAGAATGTTGTTCTAAGGATATTGTTCTAAGATGCATTATTGGGAACGCTCAAGATGAGTTTTCCTTAGTGCTCTGACAAATTTTGGAGACTTAAAATATTGCTGGACTCTCTTTAAATGTTGGTGCTTCTCCTCATTTCTTGATGATGACAGGGAAGGCTGCTAAGCCGATGGGAGAGATCCATGTGAAAACACTGGAGGAAATCCGTCGTGAGAAAGCTCTTCAGAGACGCGAACCTCAAGCCAAAGCCGAGGCTGAAGGGCACGGTAAAACTGAAGATTCCAGCGCAGGGGCAAGAGCTGCTCGTGCAGGTCGCATGCAAACTTTCTCTGAAGCCTTGTCTGAAAAAAAGAATAATCGCTTGGTAGAAGAGAAGAAAAAAGCAGGAGAATGCCATAGCAAGAGCAAAATTCAGGGTGAGTCCAAGAAGCAGCTCGCTCTGTCCGGGCCCAGCAAAGGGCAGGCGAAGGAGCCGGCAGGAAAAGTCAAGCCAGAAGGAGAAGTGCGTGTTAAAACCTTGGAAGAAATAAAGCGTGAGAAAGCTCTGCGGATGCAGCAGAGTGAAGGAGATGTGCCAGCTCCCTCGGCACAACCCGGACCTGCCCCAGCAGAGCAGAAATCTTTATGGAGCACAAAACTAACAGGTAATAAGATGCTTTAATGCCTGCCCCAGTGAGGTGCTTCCCATATTGAGCAAGTTCAGTTTGCTCAGGATCTGCTTCATGGATAAATGCTGAATGGCTTGCACATTGTAGCCTTTCTCTCTCTCTCTCATGGGACACAAGGAAATAAATGCACAAAGGAAACAAGTACCCAGCTTTCTTTATTTCTGCCGTTGACAACACTTTTTTTTTGTCTTTTTTTAAAGCACCTGAAAAAGAAGAAAAGAAGGCAGTGGAATTGAACCGGCCTTTTCCTAAACTTTCCTCTGGACCTGATGTACAGGTGAGTCCTCTGTGAAGACACACATACATTCGTACAATTTCTGATAATTCTGACAAGTTTTGTTACTCACCGTGTGCCACCCTCTTGAGTGTGTTCTTACCCTTCAGCAGCTGGTAGGAGCTGCAGTGCAGTCTAAATCCTATCGCCAGCAGCATTTCCAGACAACTCTGTAATCCTCAAACTTGGAATCAGTCTGTTTATACCACAGCAAGAAAGAAACCCTGTTAGCACCAGCTGAAATCTACACAGTTAACGTGGAGGGAATTCTTTTTGTTCTTACTGACTTGATCTGTCAGACATGAAGGATTTAATACAGAAGGCCAGAGTTCTGTGTTCAAGGAAATCAATCTGTCAGTGGATACTGTATAGGGGAACTTGTATGACTTTCTGCTGCTTAAAAAGAATGTGATAAATAGATGTACAGCAGAACACCCTAGCTGTTTAAAGAAGCTTGCCATAGTGGATATTGCAGATATGTGAGACTGCATCCATAGTAAAGCATGGCTCTTGTTACAGGCAGAATTTTATGGGAAAAAAACCAACCAACCAAACAAACAAAAAAACCAACAGTAACCTGAACGAGATTAATATGCTGTTCCACATCAAGACCATTTTGGAGGGATTGCTGATCAGATTTTCTTAACGAAATCTCCACGGATTTTATTTATTTTTTTTGTCCTACTCATGCACTACTTTTCTTTCCTTCTAGCCCACTCAGCAGAGTGGAACTCGTAAATGTCCAGAGAAGAGCTTTGAAGAGAGACGGTGGGAGAAGTGGCAACAGAGAGAACAACAAGAGAAGCTTCGGCAGGAGGAAGCTGCTGTCAAATCTACTGCTGGCTTCTTTAATACTGAACCAGCAGGGAAAGTGGCAGCTCAATTTCAGGGCCAGGAAGCTAAAAGTAAGTGTTGAAGGTTAAGAGTTACTTAGGTTGTCTTCTGAAATACAGACAGAAGATGACAATTCTCATGCTGTAACTCTGGCTGGGTGCATTTTGCCACGCAGTGCTACGAAGCGAAGGGTGTACTTTCTTTTTCTTAGTTTGTTTCTTTTCCTGCCAGCCAGATGTTAGGTAAGGAACGGGAGACTAGAAAATGCCACTACAAATGTGGACTTTGTAGAACAACTTAACTGTGGGACATCACTGCAAGGGAGAGGAAGCTGGTACAAGAGTTGCATACACTCTTGTCCTACTATAACTGCTGCTTTTTCCTTTCCTAGCGGGAGCAGGACTTTAAATATAAAAGCTGTCTATATTTGTGAACCTAGCTTGCACTTAGGATTGCTATGTGTCTGAGGTTTCCCTTGTCCTGGATTATTATTTACTGTAGCTCTTCGGTTTCTTTGTTCCTTTGTATGGCTTGTTGGTAGACAGAGTTTACTATGTGGAAAAGATTCCTGAGAATCCAGGCAATGGCGGTGTAATTGTGCTGGCCAAATGCATTTAAGTGTGTAGAAGGACTGTGGAAATGATTAAGAGAACCTGGATTTTTCCTGAGGCAGAGCAAGACTGTATCAGTTCTCTCTTCCTTTTACTCTAGCCAACTTTATGACATCTGCGAAGCCTTCGCGTGGGAAAGTCACTTTCCCCAAGAAGAAGGCACTGAAACGTAAGGCACCTGGGAGTTACCCGTCTGCCATAGCAGCTGTGGAACTACAGACTGCCTTTGATGCTGACATGATGGGACCTCCAGCCAGAAAAGCAGCCATGGTAAGGCCAGGGGCTAATGCAGCGATGGATCCCTTGTTAAATTTCTACCCTCCTCTATTTGAAAAGGTGGAAAACTCAAACGTTCTGCAGGCCTTCTGTTTCCTTTGAAATCCAGTAGCTGTCTCCAGGATGCTTGTAGAACCCTTCTGTATTTATGAGATGAATGGCACTCTTTAACCGGTACTCTGATGCTGTGATTTCTCTGGTGTGGGGGATTTTGTCCATTAATGCCATGTTCTTAAAAGACACCAGATCGTGAGTAACCTCCAGGTGAATGTGAACGTTCTTCAGGAGCACCTTGGTTTTGTATTTTGGCCACGGCTCCGCAATGCCAGAGGAGAAGCAGTGTGGAGGAAAAAGCTATTAAGGAATCTTTTACCCATGTGTCATAAATACTGTTTTGCTGCTTTCTAGGGTGTTTCAGACGTGCCGGAGCACGTCCCAGCCATCAGACTTGAAGAAAATCCCCAAAACAGGTGACAACCCCAACTTGTTCTTTTTCTTAATCAGTGTATATCCCCAGGGAAACATAAGTTCTGTCACATGTGGGAAAAAATGAGGGTTCTGAGATAATTGAAGCCAAAATCCATCAAAGGAATAAGTCACCTGAAACCACTTTCTAGCAGCTAGCAGGATTGCTTAATTAGGCTTTCTTGAAATGCTGCAAGTCAGCACAGCTTTCCGGTGACTTCTTGGGTTGTCTGAATACCTGAACGAGGATGAGGTGAAGTTCTACTTCCTCGTGAGGTGATAGATGATGAGTAGTGTCCTCTGCCTTTTGGTCCTCAAGAATGCCACCTCAACTCCAGGTGCCCTGGCTTCACAGATAAACCCCCAGACTGAAAAATGTACCTGGTAACACATCGGGCTCTAAATGTAGCCCTGGGTTGATTGATAACAATCCCTGTGTAAGATTGAAGCATAGGAGGGCTTGCCTACAGTTTTAAGAGCCGGTTTGCAGGAAAAGGATTTCCCGTTAAGAAATGGCATATCCTGATTGTTCTTTCTTGCTCTCCCAAGACCTGAAGTGCGTCTTGGAAGCCCGGAAAGATTTGAGGAGCAGATGGAGATGGATCTCGAGACCTCGACCTCAGCTTCTTCCCAGCCAGAAGAGGCACGGACACGCTGGCTGAGTTCCACAGGGAACGTGCCCTTATCTGCGGATGAAGATTTTGAGAAGCTACTTTGGGAAATCTCAGGAGGCAGACTGGAAGCCGAAATCGACTTAGACCCAGGGAAGGACGAGGATGACCTCCTCCTTGAACTCTCCGAGATGATTGACAGTTGAACTGCGTAGTCCTAGGGTATAATTAAAAAAAAAAAAAAAATTAAAACTGTTCTTCTTGTTGGATACCCCGAGGTGATCCTTTTTCTAACTGAGGCTTTGCAATGAGACTTAAAGCACAGTCCGAAGTGGTAGAAATTGGCAGGATCTGCGCTCAGTTGTCCTAAATTTCCCTGCTGGTCAGAGTTAAGGTCTTGTGCATCCATTCTGTAACTATAGGTGGTTACCTTCGATATCGAGAGGACAAAGCACTTCTTTTGGCACAGAAAGATCTCCATTGGCACGCCATGGTGGCTGCAAATCGATCTTCTGATGGAGCGATGCTCTGAAGGCTTAAATGTAAAGCTTCTTCCTTCCTCCGCCCTTGGCACAACTCGATGTTGGGCACATTGTGAAGCTTCGGTGTTCTGATTTCTCGGACAGTTGATAGCCAAATCCTGGAGTTACTATGTCAACTCTTGACTTTTACTCGTGTATGCCATTGTTTTGACTGTACCCGTGTCAGATGATGAAGCTGTAGGGGTGGGAGGGAGCAGAATCGTCGTTCCAGTGTGTTGTGGACCAAACTTGCTGCCAGGAATGGGGGTGGGGGTCAGCCCACCCAGCCTTCCTTTCAATTATCAGGGAGGATCAAATGGTGAAAAGCAGCAGCTCTGCCATGCGGCTCCACTACCCCCACTCCCTTCTCTTGTGCTATACCAAAGTTCCCCCAGGCTTTGGTTGGTGCTTTTTGCCTGTGTGAGGACTCCGGGGCGAGCAGTCGGGACTCTGCCGCAGTCACAGGGTCGATGAAGGGTTGTTTAAGTGCCTCTTGGTTTTAAAAGTTGCTCCCCTGAGCTGCTGGCTCTGCTGCCTGCTACAGCAAATGTTCGGGTGCCATCAGCATCGCACTTGGGCGTGGGCACTGACCCTGCGGAGGACAGAGCTGAGATTCGGGTGTATTGTGTACCCTGCCACCAGCCATCGTTTTTTTTCCCCTAGCAGATCAATTTTGAATTATTTTCCGAACTTTTCGCGGCACGGTAGGCACTTCCCGCTATGATTTGTGAAGCTGTGGGGGCCCTCAGGCATTTGCTGCTGGCAGAGGAAAAGCGCTTGTCGAATTTGTTGTAAATACTTAATGTTTGGACAAAACCACGCGTCTCTGTGTGTGTGTGTGTGTGTGTGCTGTGACGCCCCGGCCCCACCAGGGAAAACCTCCGCCGACGAAACTGCTGCTGGAGCTCACGCAGGCCTTCATCGTGCCGAAGGACTTCACGGGGACTTCTGCCGGCTCAGAAATGGGGGAGAAAAAGCAAACTCAGGAGGAGGAGAGCTCAGAGACTGCGCCCACCTGCCCTCGCTTTCCCTTCACCCCAAGAAGCCCTGTTCTACCATCAGCCTTCCCCTCTTCTGCCTGCGGTGCTGGGAGCGGGAGCGGCGAGGCGGCAGCAGCCATGGCGTACCGCGGGCAGGGCCAGAAGGTGCAGAAGGTGATGGTGCAGCCCATCGTATCCTTCCTGCGGCTGGGGGGTGCCGGGGAGGTGGGTGGGGGGCGGCTCGGACCTCAGGGGGCTCGGCCCGGGCCTTGAGGCCTTGTCGCGGGGCCCTGAGGCCTCGCTGTGGGGTTTGGGGCCTTGTCCCGAGCCCGGAACTGTCGTCCCCGTGCTGAGCCCTTAACGCAGCGCCCCAGAACCTCATCTTCCGCTACCTGCAGAACGTGAGTACCGCGGGGAGGGGGCGGGGATGGGGATTTGGGGAGTGTGGGGGGAGTGGGGAGGGTCTGGGGATTCCCCTCGGTGAGTTTTCGGCTCCTGGCTGTGTCCCAGGACGGGTTTGTGGGGGATGGAGAGCTGTGCGGTGTGCTGGTGGGCACAAGGAGCCCGGCATTTCCCCCTCGTGTAGCCGGGCGTGCAGGGGTGTTCCCTTGTGACTGGAAACGTGTTCTTCACCAAACGTGTAGTATTCACCCGATGGTATAACGCTCAAATGTCAGATTGCACATTGGAACTGCCCCTGAGAGTTGCTCCTCGGAGCGTTTGGGAGCTGTCGTGGCTGTGGCTAGCAGGTATTTCTGAACACATGAGAGAACAAAAGTGCTCAGTGTTTGTGGCCCGACTTACTCTCCTCCTTCGTTCTGCAGAGGTCGAGGATCCAGGTGTGGCTCTATGAGCAGGTGAACATGCGGATAGAAGGCTGCATCATCGCGAGTATCCGCACGTCCCCATGTTACATCTTTCATTTTGCCTCATTCACAATCGTGTTTTTTGGTCAAGAAAAGTTATCACAAGGAAAAAGAGATTTGTACTTCTCTGCCTTTCCCCTCGCCCTGCCCTTCCCTCCCGCTCCTGAGCCCTTCGTCAGGCCTTGCTGGGCCCTCTGTCCGGCTGTCTGTCCGTCCATCCGAACCTCTGGCCATCTGTCCCACCACCCTGCCCCGTCCCTGCCCTCTCCCTAAGGAAGCAAAGAGTCCCCGGTCTGCCTTCATGGGGGGGTTGGGGGGGGGGGGAGGGAGAGGGGAGGTTCTGCTGAGAAAAAAATGAAAGATTTCCCCCTTAACGGGCGCCTTGCGAGTTCTTTCGAGTTCCAACCTTCTGCCTTCCTTCCGTAGCAGTGCCTCTAAGGGGTGCGCTGTAAGGCAGCCCTCATCTGGCGCGTTGCTCCTCCGTTCCCCCAAGGAACTGCCTTCAGGATCTGACTAACTCTGGATGCACCCGGTTGTCGCCTTAATTTCTCCTTTAGCTTGCTGAAAACAAGCCGGTTGGGTGACCTTTTGCGTTTCTCGCTTAAAATTTGGATCGAGGAGGTCTGTGTTTCCTTACGCTGATGTCCACGCTGAAGGTGCAGAAGGGTTCCGTGCTGTTGCTTGGGTCAGCCTTGTTGCCAGGTTTGGAATGTTTAGCCTACCGGTGCTTCGGTGCTGTTGGGCTGCACTCAGAGTGTGAGCTCTGGGCGTTATTTCTCAAATACTGCGTTATTTGAGCGTACAGACCCGAGATATTCTGCGGAGAGGTGATTTAAGGCACGTCAGAACCACCGCTGCGGCGTGTGCCAGCGTCGGACGCCCGTTCGAGTGATCGGGCGGAGCAGGTGAGTTGAATTTGGTGCTGGGTGGCGAGGTGGTGTTGGGGGAAGAGCTAGGCTAAGGAGAGCTTCCTCTTGCTCTGCCCCTTCCCATCTCAAATGGCCGCTTCCTGGGGAGATGGGTTCGTTGGGAGGTTAACTACAACGTTACAGTGAGGATGAGGAATCACCTTTAGTCCCGTAGGTATTTGCTGCCAGGCCGCAGCGTTGATTTCAGAAATTGTATTTAAAAAAGGGAAAAGAAAGGAAAGATGTATTCTTTAACATACTCTCTTTTCTCGGAGAGTAGATGGAGGAGCTTCAGCCGTGCCCTTCCTCCGGAAACGATTCCCAGTGTCTGCTCAGACACTGAGGAGGAAAATGGAGGAGAGCCACCCGATAGAAATAAAGGAAAGAAGGGGTCATGGATTAAGGGAAAAGCACTACTTAAAAAATTGGTGCTCTCTAAAAACGGGTTAAGGGTTTGGGACCTGCAGGTGCTGCCTACACCTGTGTGCGTTGCAGTCGTGCCTGTTGCCACTGAGCAAAACGGGGAGAGCTGCTTTGTCGAACGCGGCGTGTTAAAGCACGTGCCACTGCCTGGAAGAAAAGCACGGACTTCCCTCGTGTGGGCCTTCTTCCCTAGCGATCTGTGGTTTACCTGATGGTTTCCCATAAGCTGAGAATGTTTAAAAGAAAAAAAAAAAAAACAAAAATCAAAAACCAACACCAACGTTGAGAGTGGTGAAGCAGATCCTCACGTGGGGACTCAGAATCAGCGGTGACATCACCATGCGAAGCATTGTGTGTGCTTCGGGTTGGGGCTGCTGCGAGCCTCGCAGCGGGGAGGGAGAGCGGATCCGGGGTGCCTCTGTGTCAGCCCTCTGCCCTGGTGGCTTTGTGAGCACTGAGAGTTTGACTCCTGTGTTCCCAGCTTTCGCTTCCGCACCTGCGGTGTGGCAGAGCCAGCGAGCTGCTTGCTCAGCTGGAGGAGGAAGAGGAGTGACCTCAACATTGCCGAGGTAAAGCACAATTATTGAAAAGATTTGGCAAAGATGTGGGTTGTACCAGCGCGGCTGCTGCAGCTGCAGCAGATCCTGGAGCATTGGAGAAGATAGAGAGGGTTTTCTTCATGAAAAGAATGCTGTTAAAAGTGTTTTCATGCCAGAAATTAGGATAAACGCCTCTGTTGTTTGACATCCTCTATTGAGCTGGCACATTGGCATTACAGCGTACCTGGCACGCTGTTTGTATTAAAAAAAAAAGGTATTTTATTCAGGGCAGGCCAGAAACCTGCCTTGGCACTTGCACATCGCAGCAATGCTTACAGACCCTACATCCTGGCTGCCAGGCCAGGATCTAAATCCGATGGTGCTGTTGGTAAACTGAAGCTCAGGAAGCGCTTCTGGGTTTTTTTGTCCTTCCATGTGAATTTTTACCCTGTGAAGATGGTGTATTAAGCTATTTTCGTAACAACAAATAGGTTTAAAAGCAGTTTCAGTTTAACATCTACACGCTTGGGTGTTATTAACAGAGCTTTGTATACTGAGCTGGTGCTTGGTAGGAGAAAAAACATCAATCTTACCTGGGAAACCTGGACCCCCTCAGCTACATACTGCTATGAGGAAACTCAGATGTAAGAACACACTTAAATAACACCTCACCAGAGCTGTTGTGCTCCTGACCACCAAAGGCACCTTTTTCCAACACCGTCGTACTGGAAGTTGATGCAGCTGGTTCCATCCGTAACGTGTGACTGTACAGTGCTGTAAAAGAACTATTTTTTCACAGCTTTGGAGAAAGTGAAGCAGAGAAAACCACGCATAACCACTGATACCTGGACCCCAAACTGCCACAGGCTGACGGTGATGCCCACTGGATATCTCCTGATACCCTGCTGCCTTCTGACTGCTCCAGCAGAAGTCCTGTTTTAATTAGCCAGCAGGTCCCTCTGAGGGAGGGACTTTGCTAAAACTCCTGCCGTAGGAAGTATCCTACGGGAGCCAAGTTGCTAAACCGATGTGTGGTTTTCCCTTAACCCCCTCACCCCTGACTTTCCAGCTCCTGACAGCACTGCCCACGTGTGCAGTGTCACCGTGTGCCATCTAGGTGCCAGCTGCCATGGTTTATATATTGTAAAATTAGTGATTTGGGACTCGTGAGCACTGAGGAGAGGCTAGCAATTGCTTAAGAGCTTTCCTTGTGTCGCTCTGGGGCAGGGAGATGGGTGAAACATCTTAGGCTTGAAAGTGATTCCCTGCAGAGTGACGTGCTCAGATCTGCACAACAGATCTGTCGTTTTGGTCACCTTATTAGATCCCTGCTTGAGAGGTTGCTTGCAAGAATCGATTCGTCTTCACCTTGATGTGTCAAGCTAAAGACAAATCTGTGCCGAAGCACTGTTTGATCAGACGAGTGCCTCAGTTCAGGATTGTTCTTTGACAGCTACAGAAACAGCAGGACGATCAGCGCCTTCAGGAACAGATGAATTTGATCTTGAGGCTGTCGTAAAACAGGTCCCTGAAGTCTGAAGACTCTTCAAATAGTTTGGGCCAGCAAGGAGCAGCTGTACGTGGCGGCTGCGGTAACTCGGGGCTCCGAGTCTCAGAGAGCGTGGTGAAAGGTGACCCCCAGCTGGCTGCTGGAGGAAGCTGAGGCAGCGTTCAGCTCTAACCTTTGCCTTCTTGGCTGGCATCTTTGCACTCCTGCTGTCAGTGGGTGTTGAGTGTCCTTCCCGGCAGCCTCAGAACGTGCCCTCAGATGTAGGCAGCATTTAGCAGCTAGAATTCCCTCAAATAGAAAGAGTACAAATGATGCGTTTTCTGCTTTTGCTTTGGAACTCTTAGCTTGAGGTTTTCCTGCAGGCCATGAGGTTTCTTGCAGCAGCAGGGATGAGTTGTGTTAGCAAGAGGCTGTTCTGTGCTTCGACTGTGGGAAGATGAATGGTTACGTGTGCACCGTTAAATATAACTTGACACCTAGCACACCGCACTTGCAGCCTGTGGGGTGCTTTAACAAGCAGGTAAATCAGCAGAGGCTGTTTTGCAGCCGGGGTGATGCTGGGTGATTAAAAAGCAGGGGCAGAACAAGGAGTTTCTAGTGTTTGTTCTTGCTTGTCATCCGACTCTCCACTTCCACTGTTCTTTAAAAAAAACAAAAACAAACAAACAAACAAATAAAAAAAAAAACAAGCAAGGGGTAAGCATCTTAATATCTTTATTATAAATGGAAGGCACAAAAGAGGCCAGCAACAGAGACTGTCCAAGAGAAATGCTTTGTGCTTTATAAACAAACAAGGAAGTACCCTTAGGTGGGTGTGATAATCCTCCTCTAATGCGTTTTTGGGGTGCAAAAATAGATTTGTTCCTTTCTTGCTCTTCTCTGCAGGACAAAGGCAGAATAGGCACTGCAAAGTTAGACCAGGGAGGTCAGTTTGTTCCGTACTGAGAAAGACAAGCCTGTAAAACAAACTAGACAGATTTTCTTTGTAGTATTCATCTTCCTTCAGCAAAGGCAAAGCTTATGACACTTGTTGGTGTGTATTTCCAGACCCCCAGCTACTGGCACTGTAGCGCATCTCTAATTCTTTGGTACAAAAGGTTCAAAATCTCTTAATGCAAAAATTTTACCAGCACCCTGGAGCAAAAAAAAAAGAAATCTAAAACCCTTACCAACTTCTATTACAGACCTGCTGAGTGCACCAGAGTTACTCATTTTTATTCAGGCTTTCAGGGGCAACTTCAGTTGGTTTAGCGCTTGGATTGCTATGTTGGCAGATGTCAGTTTAAAAAAAAAAAAAGCTTTTGAGGTCCTTTTTAAAATGAGACTGCTTTTTTGGAATTTGGAATACTGCAAGGTATCGTTGGTTTTGCTTTCTTCCCATTCCTTAGACCAGATCCATTCAGATTCTGAACAGCGTTCCCGGTGTGTTCAGGAAAATGGAAGGCAACAAGCAAAATGATGAGCTCCTTGGGCAGTCAAAAGAGCTAAATCTGGAGAGTGTTTTGAGTCAAACTTCCATGCTAAGGAGCACCAGTAATTGTTAGAAGTAGCTGCAGAGGAACCTGCATGGCACTGGGTGTGTTTCTGAAGGTGCTAAAGGTCCGAAGTGACGATTCCTATCCATACTAAAGAAGAGAAGGAAACCTTGCACTTAACTACTGTTTTTATTCCCTTTGTCCAGCAGTCAAAAGCAGTAACTAATATGAGAACCCAACTTTTCCTCTCTTTATTTTAGATTTGGGAAAATTCCCTGCCAAAACAATATTTCCTGGAAAATTCACTAGTGTTTGTGTGAGTAAAAGCTTCCAACCTTTTATTATTAATTTGTAAGAACTATTTCATCCACTTTTGTCCAGAAGAGTCAGAAATAATTTGCACAGAAATGTGCAGCGTTTTAATGAAAGGATTCAGAATCACTCTGAATTGAACTTTATCTGGTCTGGTTGCAGGTTTTGTGACATTTAGTGTCTTTAAAAAAAAAAAAAATCAAAATTTCTGACTTCATATCAGAAAAAAAGAAAAAAAAATGCTTGTGGCGAAATAAAATCTGTTGCAGCTCTGCTCATCGAAAACTCATTGGCTGTTAAATTGGACCTAAGTCGTCTTCTCTAACCTTTCATGATCCTGCAGCAATGGCTGATGATGGATATATGGATTAGGGAACAGCACGTGATGGCAAACCTGTGGTATTTGCTACTGTACTGGGTCTGGCTGGAATGTTTACTTTCCCTGCAGCAGCCCATACAGTGCCGTACTCTGTACTTGTAGCTGGAACAGCAGTGTTATCACACCAGTGTTGTGTGTACTGCTGAGCAGCAGTGGCACAGCATTGGGCCTTTCTCTAACCCTCCTAGGGGGTGGGCAAAAAGGTGAGGAGAGAAACATCACTAGGGCAGCTGACCTAAACCAATCAAAGGGATATTCCATACCATGTGATGTCCCACTCAGCAATAAAAGGTGGAAACAGGAAGAAGAGGGGAGGGGTGGGCTCTCGTTGGGAAAACGTCGGTCCTCCTCTCGAACACCGGCTGCGTGCGTTGAGGCCTTGCTTCAAGGACGTGGTCAATCATGGCTCATTTGTGGGAAGTAGAGAGTAATTTCTTTCCTCTGCACTTCCATATAGCCTTCATTTATTTTGTTTGTTTGTTTTCCTCCCTTCTTTTTATTTTTCCTTTTCCCCTCCCTTTTCCCCTTTCCCTTTTTATTTCCCCTTAGTTAAATTGTTTAGTTCATGGTAGTCTTTATTTAATTATTATAATTTTTTCCCTTTAATTAAATTATCCTTATCTCAACCCGTGAGTTGTTCTTTGCTTTACTTCTCCCCCTCCTCATCTAAAGGAGGGGGAGTGAGAGAGCGGTTGTGGGGTTTAGCTGCCCAGCACGGTAAAACCACCACAGCTACAGCGCAGAAAGAAAAACCAAATTGCTTCCAAAAAATCAAAGTAATTCAAAATCCTTGGTATCATGCAGCCGTGCCACTGGCAAAGTGAGCATTCCCCTGCTTCTCAAAGCTTGCTGTACCCTTGATCTGCTGTCTTGCTGCTGTTAATTGATTGCAACTCTACATGTCTGATCAGGGCTACGAGTTGTTCTCGATATGGAGATCATACAACATCTACTGTGCACGCTTGTGTGTATAGATATGTTTATCCTGTATGCATGTACATCCGTATGCATATTTGTGTGCTGGCCCCCAGATCCCTCATGTTACAAAGCATCGGCCTCGAAGGCATACTCATCAAAATCTTTTGCAGAGCCTCCATTTTTTTCTAGTTCCCTCAAAATGAGAGAATTTTTACGCGCTCTCTGTGTCGAAAAGGCAAAAATTCTGATTTTCACTGTCGCTCTCGCTAACTTTCTCTCACTCCCTCCTCGTGTGTGTATAAACACAGATGTGTGTATGCGTATGCACATCAGTGGATTTAGATGCACTGGTATGTTTTTTGCTGTACAGGTAATAAAGACGGGGAAAGGTTTTTGTGTTTTCTTAATAGGTGAAGAAATCTTGAAGACCAGAGATTGGAACATGCTGAATTTTAAATTAAAAAAAAAAAAAAAAAAAAAGTTAAATTGTCCGGCTGTGGAAGATGGAGCCTCATTTTTGCAGCCACTTTGAATCACGAGTTCATCTCTAAATGCGCTGTTTTTTTTTTTGTTTTTGTTTTGTTTTGGTTTTTGTTTTTTATTTTTTTGAAGAGCTAACTAACCGTGGCTGCATCCAGTCTGAGAGAGCATTCAAATGGACTTGCTTCCTCTCTTAGTTATAAGCTGTTTAAAAGCGCATCCTTTGTTTGAATTGTGGATGAGAGGTTCCCTTGGCAAAGTGAGGAGGAAAATTCTTCCTACCCCTTTATTATTAATTCACGGATTCAGTCTTGGTTCGGCCTACAGGAGCAGTTAACTGGAAGCCTTTGAAGATCGATAACTTTGCTGAGGTTGTCCAGGTAGGTGAAATCGAAGACCCACAGGGCCTGGAACGTGCTGTTTAATGCGTCCTAACTGTGTTCTAGAGAAGTTATTTGTAGCCATAGTTGATTATTGACTTGCATGTATCATCAGGTGGTTTTTTAAGGAGTGACTCCGTTTTCAGGCTTCCAGATGTGCTCCAGGTCATATTATTGAGGATGTGGAAGAGAACGCTTGCTGACAAAGCTCCTGGCAGCTTTACAGAACTTTAATATTTAGTTAGTTCATGTAACAGCTGATTTCAAGGCTTTGCTCTCTTTGAGAGACTGATAACTTGATTTGATTAACTGAAGAAAGCTGGAAAAATGTTTGTTCCTCATTATTTTTCACTTGTTACTTTCTTTCGGGTTACTTTTAAAAAGAAGATTTCACTGATCACAAGCCAGTAGAAGACTTTCAGCCCAGGCAAGGGTGAAGACAGCTCTCTCCAAGAGCAGAGGAAGTCCCTGTGGAGAGAACCCGAGCTTGTTAGCAGAACTCGTCGGCATGTCTAAACAAGGAGACGATTGCTACTTCTATTTCTATTCTACCTGTAGCAAGGTATGGCTGGCTTTCCTTTGCTTTGCTTTTTTTCCCCCTTTTTTTCAGGAAGGAGTAGATTAGGAGGAGGAAGCACACTGGTCTTTGGTTAACTTGAGAACCAGATAGATTGTGAATTCAGTTGTAGCACCATTAGGCAGCAGCATGGCCATTTTTGAGGCTGTACTCTATTTTCCTTGTTGGTTTCCTTTTGGTTCCAGGGAGACAAATGTGCCTACCGCCACTGCGAAGCTGCTCTGGGCAATGAGACGGTCTGCAAGCTGTGGCAGGAGGGTCGTTGTTTCAGGAATGTCTGCCGATTCAGACACATGGAAATTGACGTGAGTGCCTAACAATGTGTTCTCAAAATAAATCCACAAAAGCATTTTTCAGTGCCGTAGGTGTACTGATTGTGCTTTTGGAGGATAGATTTGTTTGCTTCAAAATCATACTGGTTTCTGTTACCAAGAGAGGGGGTGGGAGGAAGCAGAGGGAAATAAAATCAATGCCTTAGGTACGTCTTAGCAAGATATTTGTTTATTTTTTTTTTATTAGATGCTGACAGTTTTCTCAAGAGATGCAGAATAGCTGTTAAATAGACTGCTAAAACGTGCTGGAGCAGGGGGGTAATAAACAGGCTGTTCTATCCTCATGGGAGCAGGCTTGATAATGAACTATCAGGTGTCTTCTGACCCACAGTCCTTCAGATAACGCTGTTGTAGCTGCCTGGGGTAGGAAGTGGGGAAAGTTAAAGGTGCAGCAGAACTAAGTCTCCAAGAAGTAGTTCTAGACAGGGTTAACCTAGGCAATTTCAGATGTTCTTTTTCCCTCTGAATAATCCTAGTATAATCCTAGGTGTATTAGTTTAAGCCACCCTCAAGTGATGTCTGAGAGTGCCTGTCTTCTCAAACTGAGTGATGACCAAACTAAATGTGCATAGTGGTTACAGCTTATGCAAACTTTGTGAATATGCCCAGAAATACTACACTTAACTGAGAAACTGACCTTTGGAATGCTGTTTCAGCACTGTGTTGTGACAGCTGTCACGATCTGGAGCTGTGCATCTCTTTGCAAGCCTCAGGTGCATGTTATCACGAGCTTTTCTTTCTTTCTGTCTTCAGAAAAAGCGCAGTGAGATTCCTTGCTACTGGGAGAACCAGCCGGGAGGCTGTCAGAAAGCCAACTGTGCTTTTCATCATGCAAAGGGACGTTACATCGATGGACAATTCTTACCACCAAGCAAGAGTGAGTTTAGGTCCTTTTTCTTTAAGCGCTGAAGAATTAATTTTGAGTATTACTTAGTGGGTGCCAATCCTGTAGGGGGCGTCAGGTAACTGTTCATTTGTGAGGGCAGGAAAAGGTCTGCAGTCATAGGTGTACTGCACCGAGTGTACTGCTGGTGTTTGTTTTCTGCTTTCGTGCTCAGCTTCTCTTTGCTTTGTGTGATGTTTGCCTTGCAGTTTGCTTCCTGTTGTTTCCGCTTTGGCTGGGTGGTAGGGAGATGTGTTGTTGTTGGAAGGGAAATCATTGTTCACGGTGTAAGCAGTGATGGGATGGGCAAAAGGAGATGCTGAATTCGTTGTCTGTGCGGGTTATCTGCCTTTGCTACCATCTCTTTGCATTGTGGTCAAAGTTTTAAACTGCCATATTACCGATGATCCTCCTCTTCCTCTAGCTACACTGCCAAGTCCGCCTGAGTGCGCGGACGATGATCTGAAAGTGGCTCAGATGTCACTGCAGCAAAACAAACTTTCTGTCCAGTCAAATCCCTCTCCACAGCTAAGGGGGTGACGAAAGTGGAAAACTCTGAAAATGTCCCAAGCCCTACACACCCTCCAGTTGTAATCAATGCTGCAGATGATGATGAAGATGATGATGGTGAGCATGTTTTGGTTCTTGGAAGGAATTTGTGCTGTAAATGAATGTGTTAAATCTTTGTTTCTTGAAGGAATCTGTGCTGTAAATGAGTGTATAAATCACAGATGACCTGAGGTCTGACTAGCGATAGGGCAGGCAGTCTGGCCAGGTCACTGGTGGCTTTGTCTGGCAGTCAGTGGACAGAAGCTGAAACGTTGGAGGAAAGCTTAGAACCACTCCTGGCTTTAGCTGGTCTTTTGTGTAAAGTTCTATGTGAAACTAGGAAGGAAATTTCTTTTTTCTGTCTGAAGAGCAATGTGTTGTGTAGTAGTTAAAGCTGCAGAGAGAATCTAGAGTCCTAGATGTTTTGTCCTAGTGTATTCTACTTAGGAGTTCATCAGGTCAGTGTAGCTGTTTAAAAACAAACAAACAAACAAACAAAACAAAACAGCAACAAAGTTTTTTATATGAACCATGGGCTGAAGTGTCACTGCATGAGCTACGTAATCATGACCAACCTGGTCTATGCATAACTGAATCGATTTTTCCCCTTCAGACCAACTTTCTGAGGAAGGAGAAGAAACTAAAACTCCCGTCCAGCATCCAGCTGCGGAAGGCAAAAATGGATTACGGGTGATTTCCACTCGGAAAGGCAGTTCTATTACTACTAAACAAGGTATGCCAGCACCTTAGTAGGATAAATCAGAAGAACTTGACAGTTAAGTCAAAAGCAGCGTGGTGTAAAAACACAACAAAATGTAGGGGTGCTGAATGGAGTCGGTTATTTCCATGATCTCATTTCTGCCATTAATACCATCATGTGCCCATTGGGTCAGAAAGGTGAACTCCTTTTCTTTACTTTTGGAGAACAAAACAGGGCCACAGCATGGAGTTTAAATGGCTGCACGTGCAGCCTTGCAACCACTGCTGATAAGCCATATCTAACGATAGAGGGATCTAATATTGTGTAAATGGATTAAAATTAAAACTACATTTTGAACCCTGAAGGATGAAAGGAGGGGCAAAATGCCATTGGTTCTATGGCTCTTTCACTTGTGAGGAGTGTTGACAGGCTTTATTCGAAATACTTCAGAAAGTTCCTGAGCGCTAAGAAGCCTGAGGACCTGTGGTCCTCAGTGAGTGCCTCTAAGCCTGTCTCATGAACTGTTTCCTGTTTTCAGAGGGCAATCTGAATTTTGGAATAAAAACACTTGAGGAAATCAAATGGCAGAAGATGAAGGAAAAAAATAAGAGACACGGTGGTGAGTTAATATTGCCTACTTTCTTACCCTGTTCACGGCAGGTGATGGTGACTGGGAGCTGCTTGAGGGACAGACTTCCATTTTTAGCTGGGGGCATAAAGCAACCTGATTCTCAGCCAGCTGGTATTCTAAATGGGAGTCCAAAGGGCAACCAGAGGCAAATTAGTCACCTCTCTTCTTTACATGCTCTGCTTGCTGTATTTTTGACAGTAACAAATCATTTAAAGCTTTTTGTTCTTTGTGATAGTTTTTTATGTTGGGTAAACTTCCTTATGTTTTGGTTGCTCTGAACAGAAGGTTCTTCAAGATCTTCTCTTCGTCCCGTTGATTCTATGATTTTTCCTGCTCCAGAAGAGGAAAATGTCCGGACAGTGGTGAGAACTGTGACAGTGTCTTCCAAGAAAGGTAATAATGAATGCTTTTGTTTTGATTTCATTACTCCTAAACTGGAGGGTTAAGCAATAATTAAAACAATTCACCCATGTTAGCCTTCTGGTGCTGCCTTCTGTTCAAAACGTGCTTTTATGCTTAAAGTCCCTGGTTGTACTGGAAAGATTTGGTGCTCAGGTTAAGTGCAGTGGCAGGAGAAAAAAAAAAGTGTCAGTATGCCAATAGGGGGGTAACTGAAAAACAGAAGAGTAACGAGAAGAGCGAGCTGTAGAAGCCAGTGCTATATAAGAAGCAATTTCTGAAGCATTAAAGAGGCGTACAGTGGCAGGTGTGGACACAGTATGACAGGTGTTTGTGTATAAATTGTTTAGAGCTGTGCAAATGCCTTTTAAAGGGAAAAAAGTGTGGAAGTACTTTTACTTGTAGACATTCACCTTAGAAAGGAATATTGCTCAGCATTTGCACCTAAGAATATTCTGCTTGCTTATGCAGCTTTGTTCTGCACAAAGTATAGGTGTCAAGCAGACTCAGATTCACTCTCTACTATCTCAGCTGGAATTTGAAGCAAGCACTGAGACTATTAATATTTTTTTTCCATGTTAATTATAGTTAAAATATGAGTTTGTGTGGTCTAGCTGTCAAAACAGTGTCTGACTAGGGTTTTTTGGACATGGGCTAACAGGATAATATTTCTGTTGGCTACTGGTTTCTGTGAAATAGAAAAAAAAATTCCCTTTTGTTTTAGGGGAGGAACCTGTGGTTCGAGTAGATCTTGCTGATAGACAAGGAAAACGGAAAGCCTCCGCGGGTGAGAACTTTTTACGAGCTGTTACGTAGGTGCTGCCTTCTATATATGACTGCATTAAAGAGTATTTGTGATGTATGAAGGGAAAATACATTGCAGTGGAGATCTGTGTTGACGGCAGAAATGGAAAAAAAAAAAAAAAATCATTTAGCAGCTGAAAGGCAATTCTATGAAAATATGCTTGAAAAAGAGAAGCTTATTGTTGACTGTTCTCAAACCTTCCTGCAAAGAAAAGTTCTTACAATATTCCTTGTTTTCTCTGAAGATGATGTAGGCAGCCTTCCAGTGAAGCGCAGCCTTGCTGAAAGGCTGGGGAAGAAGGTAGAGGCTCCGGGAAATGCTGACAAAGCACCCAAGAGAGAGACAGGTACTAAACGGGCATCTGGATTGGATTCCTGGGTTTCGTATTTAGTCTTTCTGTTTGTCCTTTTCCAGTGATGTTTCTTGTTGCATGTTGGCTGAGGTCGTAATCACTGGGATTCAAAGCTACCTTTCCTGTCTTGTTTTGAAATGTGAACCTGAAGTTGACATTATGCAGCCTCCCTAATTCGTTCTTTTTCTGTTTTGCAGTTCGAGTTCCCAAGTCTCTGAAGGACAGGCTGGGATTACCTCCTAAACAGACCAGTACTGAGAGAGGTAACAGCTAGATCTTAAATATGCTTTCTCCTCCTTCCTTTCCACGAACTTGGACTGCTTTCATACATCCCTACAAACTAATTTAAACGAAAACAAAGAACTGACGCCTCTTGGTTGAGTGCTGAAGCTCTTCTGACAGCCACTATCAGAACTCTGGCTCTAGGTGTGTGTTTATTTTCTACTTGTGCCTTGTCGAGGTTTTTAGCTGCTTCTGTGAACCGTTACGTACAATTAGAATAGAACCACTGCCAGGAGCAGGAATTTGAAATGCAGTCTGAAAAAGTAATAAAGTAAAGCAGCATTTCTGTGTAGCAGTTCTCTCTGGATAGGGCTGGTCTTCAAAATACAAGTGGCTCAGAGGAGGAGGAGAATGTTGTTCTAAGGATATTGTTCTAAGATGCATTATTGGGAACGCTCAAGATGAGTTTTCCTTAGTGCTCTGACAAATTTTGGAGACTTAAAATATTGCTGGACTCTCTTTAAATGTTGGTGCTTCTCCTCATTTCTTGATGATGACAGGGAAGGCTGCTAAGCTGATGGGAGAGATCCATGTGAAAACACTGGAGGAAATCCGTCGTGAGAAAGCTCTTCAGAGACGCGAACCTCAAGCCAAAGCCGAGGCTGAAGGGCACGGTAAAACTGAAGATTCCAGCGCAGGGGCAAGAGCTGCTCGTGCAGGTCGCATGCAAACTTTCTCTGAAGCCTTGTCTGAA
The DNA here is from genome assembly GCF_965140915.1 of Aythya marila. Lineage (NCBI taxonomy): Eukaryota > Metazoa > Chordata > Aves > Anseriformes > Anatidae > Aythya > Aythya marila. The sequence continues at coordinate 130,113 of NW_028137232.1, read as the reverse complement.
AAAAAGAATAATCGCTTGGTAGAAGAGAAGAAAAAAGCAGGAGAATGCCATAGCAAGAGCAAAATTCAGGGTGAGTCCAAGAAGCAGCTCGCTCTGTCCGGGCCCAGCAAAGGGCAGGCGAAGGAGCCGGCAGGAAAAGTCAAGCCAGAAGGAGAAGTGCGTGTTAAAACCTTGGAAGAAATAAAGCGTGAGAAAGCTCTGCGGATGCAGCAGAGTGAAGGAGATGTGCCAGCTCCCTCAGCACAACCCGGACCTGCCCCAGCAGAGCAGAAATCTTTATGGAGCACAAAACTAACAGGTAATAAGATGCTTTAATGCCTGCCCCAGTGAGGTGCTTCCCATATTGAGCAAGTTCAGTTTGCTCAGGATCTGCTTCATGGATAAATGCTGAATGGCTTGCACATTGTAGCCTTTCTCTCTCTCTCTCATGGGACACAAGGAAATAAATGCACAAAGGAAACAAGTACCCAGCTTTCTTTATTTCTGCCGTTGACAACACTTTTTTTTTGTCTTTTTTTAAAGCACCTGAAAAAGAAGAAAAGAAGGCAGTGGAATTGAACCGGCCTTTTCCTAAACTTTCCTCTGGACCTGATGTACAGGTGAGTCCTCTGTGAAGACACACATACATTCGTACAATTTCTGATAATTCTGACAAGTTTTGTTACTCACCGTGTGCCACCCTCTTGAGTGTGTTCTTACCCTTCAGCAGCTGGTAGGAGCTGCAGTGCAGTCTAAATCCTATCGCCAGCAGCATTTCCAGACAACTCTGTAATCCTCAAACTTGGAATCAGTCTGTTTATACCACAGCAAGAAAGAAACCCTGTTAGCACCAGCTGAAATCTACACAGTTAACGTGGAGGGAATTCTTTTTGTTCTTACTGACTTGATCTGTCAGACATGAAGGATTTAATACAGAAGGCCAGAGTTCTGTGTTCAAGGAAATCAATCTGTCAGTGGATACTGTATAGGGGAACTTGTATGACTTTCTGCTGCTTAAAAAGAATGTGATAAATAGATGTACAGCAGAACACCCTAGCTGTTTAAAGAAGCTTGCCATAGTGGATATTGCAGATATGTGAGACTGCGTCCATAGTAAAGCATGGCTCTTGTTACAGGCAGAATTTTATGGGAAAAAAAACAAACAAACAAACAAACAAAAAAACCAACAGTAACCTGAACGAGATTAATATGCTGTTCCACATCAAGACCATTTTGGAGGGATTGCTGATCAGATTTTCTTAACGAAATCTCCACGGATTTTATTTATTTTTTTTGTCCTACTCATGCACTACTTTTCTTTCCTTCTAGCCCACTCAGCAGAGTGGAACTCGTAAATGTCCAGAGAAGAGCTTTGAAGAGAGACGGTGGGAGAAGTGGCAACAGAGAGAACAACAAGAGAAGCTTCGGCAGGAGGAAGCTGCTGTCAAATCTACTGCTGGCTTCTTTAATACTGAACCAGCAGGGAAAGTGGCAGCTCAATTTCAGGGCCAGGAAGCTAAAAGTAAGTGTTGAAGGTTAAGAGTTACTTAGGTTGTCTTCTGAAATACAGACAGAAGATGACAATTCTCATGCTGTAACTCTGGCTGGGTGCATTTTGCCACGCAGTGCTACGAAGCGAAGGGTGTACTTTCTTTTTCTTAGTTTGTTTCTTTTCCTGCCAGCCAGATGTTAGGTAAGGAACGGGAGACTAGAAAATGCCACTACAAATGTGGACTTTGTAGAACAACTTAACTGTGGGACATCACTGCAAGGGAGAGGAAGCTGGTACAAGAGTTGCATACACTCTTGTCCTACTATAACTGCTGCTTTTTCCTTTCCTAGCGGGAGCAGGACTTTAAATATAAAAGCTGTCTATATTTGTGAACCTAGCTTGCACTTAGGATTGCTATGTGTCTGAGGTTTCCCTTGTCCTGGATTATTATTTACTGTAGCTCTTCGGTTTCTTTGTTCCTTTGTATGGCTTGTTGGTAGACAGAGTTTACTATGTGGAAAAGATTCCTGAGAATCCAGGCAATGGCGGTGTAATTGTGCTGGCCAAATGCATTTAAGTGTGTAGAAGGACTGTGGAAATGATTAAGAGAACCTGGATTTTTCCTGAGGCAGAGCAAGACTGTATCAGTTCTCTCTTCCTTTTACTCTAGCCAACTTTATGACATCTGCGAAGCCTTCGCGTGGGAAAGTCACTTTCCCCAAGAAGAAGGCACTGAAACGTAAGGCACCTGGGAGTTACCCGTCTGCCATAGCAGCTGTGGAACTACAGACTGCCTTTGATGCTGACATGATGGGACCTCCAGCCAGAAAAGCAGCCATGGTAAGGCCAGGGGCTAATGCAGCGATGGATCCCTTGTTAAATTTCTACCCTCCTCTATTTGAAAAGGTGGAAAACTCAAACGTTCTGCAGGCCTTCTGTTTCCTTAGAAATCCAGTAGCTGTCTCCAGGATGCTTGTAGAACCCTTCTGTATTTATGAGATGAATGGCACTCTTTAACCGGTACTCTGATGCTGTGATTTCTCTGGTGTGGGGGATTTTGTCCATTAATGCCATGTTCTTAAAAGACACCAGATCGTGAGTAACCTCCAGGTGAATGTGAACTTTCTTCAGGAGCACCTTGGTTTTGTATTTTGGCCACGGCTCCGCAATGCCAGAGGAGAAGCAGTGTGGAGGAAAAAGCTATTAAGGAATCTTTTACCCATGTGTCATAAATACTGTTTTGCTGCTTTCTAGGGTGTTTCAGACGTGCCGGAGCACGTCCCAGCCATCAGACTTGAAGAAAATCCCCAAAACAGGTGACAACCCCAACTTGTTCTTTTTCTTAATCAGTGTATATCCCCAGGGAAACATAAGTTCTGTCACATGTGGGAAAAAATGAGGGTTCTGAGATAATTGAAGCCAAAATCCATCAAAGGAATAAGTCACCTGAAACCACTTTCTAGCAGCTAGCAGGATTGCTTAATTAGGCTTTCTTGAAATGCTGCAAGTCAGCACAGCTTTCCGGTGACTTCTTGGGTTGTCTGAATACCTGAACGAGGATGAGGTGAAGTTCTACTTCCTCGTGAGGTGATAGATGATGAGTAGTGTCCTCTGCCTTTTGGTCCTCAAGAATGCCACCTCAACTCCAGGTGCCCTGGCTTCACAGATAAACCCCCAGACTGAAAAATGTACCTGGTAACACATTGGGCTCTAAATGTAGCCCTGGGTTGATTGATAACAATCCCTGTGTAAGATTGAAGCATAGGAGGGCTTGCCTACAGTTTTAAGAGCCGGTTTGCAGGAAAAGGATTTCCCGTTAAGAAATGGCATATCCTGATTGTTCTTTCTTGCTCTCCCAAGACCTGAAGTGCGTCTTGGAAGCCCGGAAAGATTTGAGGAGCAGATGGAGATGGATCTCGAGACCTCGACCTCAGCTTCTTCCCAGCCAGAAGAGGCACGGACACGCTGGCTGAGTTCCACAGGGAACGTGCCCTTATCTGCGGATGAAGATTTTGAGAAGCTACTTTGGGAAATCTCAGGAGGCAGACTGGAAGCCGAAATCGACTTAGACCCAGGGAAGGACGAGGATGACCTCCTCCTTGAACTCTCCGAGATGATTGACAGTTGAACTGCGTAGTCCTAGGGTATAATTAAAAAAAAAAAAAAAAATTAAAACTGTTCTTCTTGTTGGATACCCCGAGGTGATCCTTTTTCTAACTGAGGCTTTGCAATGAGACTTAAAGCACAGTCCGAAGTGGTAGAAATTGGCAGGATCTGCGCTCAGTTGTCCTAAATTTCCCTGCTGGTCAGAGTTAAGGTCTTGTGCATCCATTCTGTAACTATAGGTGGTTACCTTCGATATCGAGAGGACAAAGCACTTCTTTTGGCACAGAAAGATCTCCATTGGCACGCCATGGTGGCTGCAAATCGATCTTCTGATGGAGCGATGCTCTGAAGGCTTAAATGTAAAGCTTCTTCCTTCCTCCGCCCTTGGCACAACTCGATGTTGGGCACATTGTGAAGCTTCGGTGTTCTGATTTCTCGGACAGTTGATAGCCAAATCCTGGAGTTACTATGTCAACTCTTGACTTTTACTCGTGTATGCCATTGTTTTGACTGTACCCGTGTCAGATGATGAAGCTGTAGGGGTGGGAGGGAGCAGAATCGTCGTTCCAGTGTGTTGTGGACCAAACTTGCTGCCAGGAATGGGGGTGGGGGTCAGCCCACCCAGCCTTCCTTTCAATTATCAGGGAGGATCAAATGGTGAAAAGCAGCAGCTCTGCCATGCGGCTCCACTACCCCCACTCCCTTCTCTTGTGCTATACCAAAGTTCCCCCAGGCTTTGGTTGGTGCTTTTTGCCTGTGTGAGGACTCCGGGGCGAGCAGTCGGGACTCTGCCGCAGTCACAGGGTCGATGAAGGGTTGTTTAAGTGCCTCTTGGTTTTAAAACTTGCTCCCCTGAGCTGCTGGCTCTGCTGCCTGCTACAGCAAATGTTCGGGTGCCATCAGCATCGCACTTGGGCGTGGGCACTGACCCTGCGGAGGACAGAGCTGAGATTCGGGTGTATTGTGTACCCTGCCACCAGCCATCGTTTTTTTTCCCCTAGCAGATCAATTTTGAATTATTTTCCGAACTTTTCGCGGCACGGTAGGCACTTCCCGCTATGATTTGTGAAGCTGTGGGGGCCCTCAGGCATTTGCTGCTGGCAGAGGAAAAGCGCTTGTCGAATTTGTTGTAAATACTTAATGTTTGGACAAAACCACGCGTCTCTGTGTGTGTGTGTGTGTGTGTGTGCTGTGACGCCCCGGCCCCACCAGGGAAAACCTCCGCCGACGAAACTGCTGCTGGAGCTCACGCAGGCCTTCATCGTGCCGAAGGACTTCACGGGGACTTCTGCCGGCTCAGAAATGGGGGAGAAAAAGCCAAATCAGGAGGAGGAGAGCTCAGAGACTGCGCCCACCTGCCCTCGCTTTCCCTTCACCCCAAGAAGCCCTGTTCTACCATCAGCCTTCACCTCTTCTGCCTGCGGTGCTGGGAGCGGGAGCGGCGAGGCGGCAGCAGCCATGGCGTACCGCGGGCAGGGCCAGAAGGTGCAGAAGGTGATGGTGCAGCCCATCGTATCCTTCCTGCGGCTGGGGGGTGCCGGGGAGGTGGGTGGGGGGCGGCTCGGACCTCAGGGGGCTCGGCCCGGGCCTTGAGGCCTTGTCGCGGGGCCCTGAGGCCTCGCTGTGGGGTTTGGGGCCTTGTCCCGAGCCCGGAACTGTCGTCCCCGTGCTGAGCCCTTAACGCAGCGCCCCAGAACCTCATCTTCCGCTACCTGCAGAACGTGAGTACCGCGGGGAGGGGGCGGGGATGGGGATTTGGGGAGTGTGGGGGGAGTGGGGAGGGTCTGGGGATTCCCCTCGGTGAGTTTTCGGCTCCTGGCTGTGTCCCGGGACGGGTTTGTGGGGGATGGAGAGCTGTGCGGTGTGCTGGTGGGCACAAGGAGCCCGGCATTTCCCCCTCGTGTAGCCGGGCGTGCAGGGGTGTTCCCTTGTGACTGGAAACGTGTTCTTCACCAAACGTGTAGTATTCACCCGATGGTATAACGCTCAAATGTCAGATTGCACATTGGAACTGCCCCTGAGAGTTGCTCCTCGGAGCGTTTGGGAGCTGTCGTGGCTGTGGCTAGCAGGTATTTCTGAACACATGAGAGAACAAAAGTGCTCAGTGTTTGTGGCCCGACTTACTCTCCTCCTTCGTTCTGCAGAGGTCGAGGATCCAGGTGTGGCTCTATGAGCAGGTGAACATGCGGATAGAAGGCTGCATCATCGTGAGTATCCGCACGTCCCCATGTTACATCTTTCATTTTGCCTCATTCACAATCGTGTTTTTTGGTCAAGAAAAGTTATCACAAGGAAAAAGAGATTTGTACTTCTCTGCCTTTCCCCTCGCCCTGCCCTTCCCTCCCGCTCCTGAGCCCTTCGTCAGGCCTTGCTGGGCCCTCTGTCCGGCTGTCTGTCCGTCCATCCGAACCTCTGGCCATCTGTCCCACCACCCTGCCCCGTCCCTGCCCTCTCCCTAAGGAAGCAAAGAGTCCCCGGTCTGCCTTCATGGGGGGGTTGGGGGGGGGGGGAGGGAGAGGGGAGGTTCTGCTGAGAAAAAAATGAAAGATTTCCCCCTTAACGGGCGCCTTGCGAGTTCTTTCGAGTTCCAACCTTCTGCCTTCCTTCCGTAGCAGTGCCTCTAAGGGGTGCGCTGTAAGGCAGCCCTCATCTGGCGCGTTGCTCCTCCGTTCCCCCAAGGAACTGCCTTCAGGATCTGACTAACTCTGGATGCACCCGGTTGTCGCCTTAATTTCTCCTTTAGCTTGCTGAAAACAAGCCGGTTGGGTGACCTTTTGCGTTTCTCGCTTAAAATTTGGATCGAGGAGGTCTGTGTTTCCTTACGCTGATGTCCACGCTGAAGGTGCAGAAGGGTTCCGTGCTGTTGCTTGGGTCAGCCTTGTTGCCAGGTTTGGAATGTTTAGCCTACCGGTGCTTCGGTGCTGTTGGGCTGCACTCAGAGTGTGAGCTCTGGGCGTTATTTCTCAAATACTGCGTTATTTGAGCGTACAGACCCGAGATATTCTGCGGAGAGGTGATTTAAGGCACGTCAGAACCACCGCTGCGGCGTGTGCCAGCGTCGGACGCCCGTTCGAGTGATCGGGCGGAGCAGGTGAGTTGAATTTGGTGCTGGGTGGCGAGGTGGTGTTGGGGGAAGAGCTAGGCTAAGGAGAGCTTCCTCTTGCTCTGCCCCTTCCCATCTCAAATGGCCGCTTCCTGGGGAGATGGGTTCGTTGGGAGGTTAACTACAACGTTACAGTGAGGATGAGGAATCACCTTTAGTCCCGTAGGTATTTGCTGCCAGGCCGCAGCGTTGATTTCAGAAATTGTATTTAAAAAAGGGAAAAGAAAGGAAAGATGTATTCTTTAACATACTCTCTTTTCTCGGAGAGTAGATGGAGGAGCTTCAGCCGTGCCCTTCCTCCGGAAACGATTCCCAGTGTCTGCTCAGACACTGAGGAGGAAAATGGAGGAGAGCCACCCGATAGAAATAAAGGAAAGAAGGGGTCATGGATTAAGGGAAAAGCACTACTTAAAAAATTGGTGCTCTCTAAAAACGGGTTAAGGGTTTGGGACCTGCAGGTGCTGCCTACACCTGTGTGCGTTGCAGTCGTGCCTGTTGCCACTGAGCAAAACGGGGAGAGCTGCTTTGTCGAACGCGGCGTGTTAAAGCACGTGCCACTGCCTGGAAGAAAAGCACGGACTTCCCTCGTGTGGGCCTTCTTCCCTAGCGATCTGTGGTTTACCTGATGGTTTCCCATAAGCTGAGAATGTTTAAAAGAAAAAAAAAAAAAACAAAAATCAAAAACCAACACCAACGTTGAGAGTGGTGAAGCAGATCCTCACGTGGGGACTCAGAATCAGCGGTGACATCACCATGCGAAGCATTGTGTGTGCTTCGGGTTGGGGCTGCTGCGAGCCTCGCAGCGGGGAGGGAGAGCGGATCCGGGGTGCCTCTGTGTCAGCCCTCTGCCCTGGTGGCTTTGTGAGCACTGAGAGTTTGACTCCTGTGTTCCCAGCTTTCGCTTCCGCACCTGCGGTGTGGCAGAGCCAGCGAGCTGCTTGCTCAGCTGGAGGAGGAAGAGGAGTGACCTCAACATTGCCGAGGTAAAGCACAATTATTGAAAAGATTTGGCAAAGATGTGGGTTGTACCAGCGCGGCTGCTGCAGCTGCAGCAGATCCTGGAGCATTGGAGAAGATAGAGAGGGTTTTCTTCATGAAAAGAATGCTGTTAAAAGTGTTTTCATGCCAGAAATTAGGATAAACGCCTCTGTTGTTTGACATCCTCTATTGAGCTGGCACATTGGCATTACAGCGTACCTGGCACGCTGTTTGTATTAAAAAAAAAAGGTATTTTATTCAGGGCAGGCCAGAAACCTGCCTTGGCACTTGCACATCGCAGCAATGCTTACAGACCCTACATCCTGGCTGCCAGGCCAGGATCTAAATCCGATGGTGCTGTTGGTAAACTGAAGCTCAGGAAGCGCTTCTGGGTTTTTTTGTCCTTCCATGTGAATTTTTACCCTGTGAAGATGGTGTATTAAGCTATTTTCGTAACAACAAATAGGTTTAAAAGCAGTTTCAGTTTAACATCTACACGCTTGGGTGTTATTAACAGAGCTTTGTATACTGAGCTGGTGCTTGGTAGGAGAAAAAACATCAATCTTACCTGGGAAACCTGGACCCCCTCAGCTACATACTGCTATGAGGAAACTCAGATGTAAGAACACACTTAAATAACACCTCACCAGAGCTGTTGTGCTCCTGACCACCAAAGGCACCTTTTTCCAACACCGTCGTACTGGAAGTTGATGCAGCTGGTTCCATCCGTAACGTGTGACTGTACAGTGCTGTAAAAGAACTATTTTTTCACAGCTTTGGAGAAAGTGAAGCAGAGAAAACCACGCATAACCACTGATACCTGGACCCCAAACTGCCACAGGCTGACGGTGATGCCCACTGGATATCTCCTGATACCCTGCTGCCTTCTGACTGCTCCAGCAGAAGTCCTGTTTTAATTAGCCAGCAGGTCCCTCTGAGGGAGGGACTTTGCTAAAACTCCTGCCGTAGGAAGTATCCTACGGGAGCCAAGTTGCTAAACCGATGTGTGGTTTTCCCTTAACCCCCTCACCCCTGACTTTCCAGCTCCTGACAGCACTGCCCACGTGTGCAGTGTCACCGTGTGCCATCTAGGTGCCAGCTGCCATGGTTTATATATTGTAAAATTAGTGATTTGGGACTCGTGAGCACTGAGGAGAGGCTAGCAATTGCTTAAGAGCTTTCCTTGTGTCGCTCTGGGGCAGGGAGATGGGTGAAACATCTTAGGCTTGAAAGTGATTCCCTGCAGAGTGACGTGCTCAGATCTGCACAACAGATCTGTCGTTTTGGTCACCTTATTAGATCCCTGCTTGAGAGGTTGCTTGCAAGAATCGATTCGTCTTCACCTTGATGTGTCAAGCTAAAGACAAATCTGTGCCGAAGCACTGTTTGATCAGACGAGTGCCTCAGTTCAGGATTGTTCTTTGACAGCTACAGAAACAGCAGGACGATCAGCGCCTTCAGGAACAGATGAATTTGATCTTGAGGCTGTCGTAAAACAGGTCCCTGAAGTCTGAAGACTCTTCAAATAGTTTGGGCCAGCAAGGAGCAGCTGTACGTGGCGGCTGCGGTAACTCGGGGCTCCGAGTCTCAGAGAGCGTGGTGAAAGGTGACCCCCAGCTGGCTGCTGGAGGAAGCTGAGGCAGCGTTCAGCTCTAACCTTTGCCTTCTTGGCTGGCATCTTTGCACTCCTGCTGTCAGTGGGTGTTGAGTGTCCTTCCCGGCAGCCTCAGAACGTGCCCTCAGATGTAGGCAGCATTTAGCAGCTAGAATTCCCTCAAATAGAAAGAGTACAAATGATGCGTTTTCTGCTTTTGCTTTGGAACTCTTAGCTTGAGGTTTTCCTGCAGGCCATGAGGTTTCTTGCAGCAGCAGGGATGAGTTGTGTTAGCAAGAGGCTGTTCTGTGCTTCGACTGTGGGAAGATGAATGGTTACGTGTGCACCGTTAAATATAACTTGACACCTAGCACACCGCACTTGCAGCCTGTGGGGTGCTTTAACAAGCAGGTAAATCAGCAGAGGCTGTTTTGCAGCCGGGGTGATGCTGGGTGATTAAAAAGCAGGGGCAGAACAAGGAGTTTCTAGTGTTTGTTCTTGCTTGTCATCCGACTCTCCACTTCCACTGTTCTTTAAAAAAAACAAAAACAAACAAACAAACAAATAAAAAAAAAAACAAGCAAGGGGTAAGCATCTTAATATCTTTATTATAAATGGAAGGCACAAAAGAGGCCAGCAACAGAGACTGTCCAAGAGAAATGCTTTGTGCTTTATAAACAAACAAGGAAGTACCCTTAGGTGGGTGTGATAATCCTCCTCTAATGCGTTTTTGGGGTGCAAAAATAGATTTGTTCCTTTCTTGCTGTTCTCTGCAGGACAAAGGCAGAATAGGCACTGCAAAGTTAGACCAGGGAGGTCAGTTTGTTCCGTACTGAGAAAGACAAGCCTGTAAAACAAACTAGACAGATTTTCTTTGTAGTATTCATCTTCCTTCAGCAAAGGCAAAGCTTATGACACTTGTTGGTGTGTATTTCCAGACCCCCAGCTACTGGCACTGTAGCGCATCTCTAATTCTTTGGTACAAAAGGTTCAAAATCTCTTAATGCAAAAATTTTACCAGCACCCTGGAGCAAAAAAAAAGAAATCTAAAACCCTTACCAACTTCTATTACAGACCTGCTGAGTGCACCAGAGTTACTCATTTTTATTCAGGCTTTCAGGGGCAACTTCAGTTGGTTTAGCGCTTGGATTGCTATGTTGGCAGATGTCAGTTTAAAAAAAAAAAAAAAAGCTTTTGAGGTCCTTTTTAAAATGAGACTGCTTTTTTGGAATTTGGAATACTGCAAGGTATCGTTGGTTTTGCTTTCTTCCTATTCCTTAGACCAGATCCATTCAGATTCTGAACAGCGTTCCCGGTGTGTTCAGGAAAATGGAAGGCAACAAGCAAAATGATGAGCTCCTTGGGCAGTCAAAAGAGCTAAATCTGGAGAGTGTTTTGAGTCAAACTTCCATGCTAAGGAGCACCAGTAATTGTTAGAAGTAGCTGCAGAGGAACCTGCATGGCACTGGGTGTGTTTCTGAAGGTGCTAAAGGTCCGAAGTGACGATTCCTATCCATACTAAAGAAGAGAAGGAAACCTTGCACTTAACTACTGTTTTTATTCCCTTTGTCCAGCAGTCAAAAGCAGTAACTAATATGAGAACCCAACTTTTCCTCTCTTTATTTTAGATTTGGGAAAATTCCCTGCCAAAACAATATTTCCTGGAAAATTCACTAGTGTTTGTGTGAGTAAAAGCTTCCAACCTTTTATTATTAATTTGTAAGAACTATTTCATCCACTTTTGTCCAGAAGAGTCAGAAATAATTTGCACAGAAATGTGCAGCGTTTTAATGAAAGGATTCAGAATCACTCTGAATTGAACTTTATCTGGTCTGGTTGCAGGTTTTGTGACATTTAGTGTCTTTAAAAAAAAAAAAAATCAAAATTTCTGACTTCATATCAGAAAAAAAGAAAAAAAAATGCTTGTGGCGAAATAAAATCTGTTGCAGCTCTGCTCATCGAAAACTCATTGGCTGTTAAATTGGACCTAAGTCGTCTTCTCTAACCTTTCATGATCCTGCAGCAATGGCTGATGATGGATATATGGATTAGGGAACAGCACGTGATGGCAAACCTGTGGTATTTGCTACTGTACTGGGTCTGGCTGGAATGTTTACTTTCCCTGCAGCAGCCCATACAGTGCCGTACTCTGTACTTGTAGCTGGAACAGCAGTGTTATCACACCAGTGTTGTGTGTACTGCTGAGCAGCAGTGGCACAGCATTGGGCCTTTCTCTAACCCTCCTAGGGGGTGGGCAAAAAGGTGAGGAGAGAAACATCACTAGGGCAGCTGACCTAAACCAATCAAAGGGATATTCCATACCATGTGATGTCCCACTCAGCAATAAAAGGTGGAAACAGGAAGAAGAGGGGAGGGGTGGGCTCTCGTTGGGAAAACGTCGGTCCTCCTCTCGAACACCGGCTGCGTGCGTTGAGGCCTTGCTTCAAGGACGTGGTCAATCATGGCTCATTTGTGGGAAGTAGAGAGTAATTTCTTTCCTCTGCACTTCCATATAGCCTTCATTTATTTTGTTTGTTTGTTTTCCTCCCTTCTTTTTATTTTTCCTTTTCCCCTTTCCCTTTTTATTTCCCCTTAGTTAAATTGTTTAGTTCATGGTAGTCTTTATTTAATTATTATAATTTTTTCCCTTTAATTAAATTATCCTTATCTCAACCCGTGAGTTGTTCTTTGCTTTACTTCTCCCCCTCCTCATCTAAAGGAGGGGGAGTGAGAGAGCGGTTGTGGGGTTTAGCTGCCCAGCACGGTAAAACCACCACAGCTACAGCGCAGAAAGAAAAACCAAATTGCTTCCAAAAAATCAAAGTAATTCAAAATCCTTGGTATCATGCAGCCGTGCCACTGGCAAAGTGAGCATTCCCCTGCCTCTCAAAGCTTGCTGTACCCTTGATCTGCTGTCTTGCTGCTGTTAATTGATTGCAACTCTACATGTCTGATCAGGGCTACGAGTTGTTCTCGATATGGAGATCATACAACATCTACTGTGCACGCTTGTGTGTATAGATATGTTTATCCTGTATGCATGTATATCCGTATACATATTTGTGTGCTGGCCCCCAGATCCCTCATGTTACAAAGCATCGGCCTCGAAGGCATACTCATCAAAATCTTTTGCAGAGCCTCCATTTTTTTCTAGTTCCCTCAAAATGAGAGAATTTTTACGCGCTCTCTGTGTCGAAAAGGCAAAAATTCTGATTTTCACTGTCGCTCTCGCTAACTTTCTCTCACTCCCTCCTCGTGTGTGTATAAACACAGATGTGTGTATGCGTATGCACATCAGTGGATTTAGATGCACTGGTATGTTTTTTGCTGTACAGGTAATAAAGACGGGGAAAGGTTTTTGTGTTTTCTTAATAGGTGAAGAAATCTTGAAGACCAGAGATTGGAACATGCTGAATTTTAAATTAAAAAAAAAAAAAAGAAAAAAAAAGTTAAATTGTCCGGCTGTGGAAGATGGAGCCTCATTTTTGCAGCCACTTTGAATCACGAGTTCATCTCTAAATGCGCTGTTTTTTTTTTTGTTTTTGTTTTGGTTTTTGGTTTTTGTTTTTTATTTTTTTGAAGAGCTAACTAACCGTGGCTGCATCCAGTCTGAGAGAGCATTCAAATGGACTTGCTTCCTCTCTTAGTTATAAGCTGTTTAAAAGCGCATCCTTTGTTTGAATTGTGGATGAGAGGTTCCCTTGGCAAAGTGAGGAGGAAAATTCTTCCTACCCCTTTATTATTAATTCACGGATTCAGTCTTGGTTCGGCCTACAGGAGCAGTTAACTGGAAGCCTTTGAAGATCGATAACTTTGCTGAGGTTGTCCAGGTAGGTGAAATCGAAGACCCACAGGGCCTGGAACGTGCTGTTTAATGCGTCCTAACTGTGTTCTAGAGAAGTTATTTGTAGCCATAGTTGATTATTGACTTGCATGTATCATCAGGTGGTTTTTTAAGGAGTGACTCCGTTTTCAGGCTTCCAGATGTGCTCCAGGTCATATTATTGAGGATGTGGAAGAGAACGCTTGCTGACAAAGCTCCTGGCAGCTTTACAGAACTTTAATATTTAGTTAGTTCATGTAACAGCTGATTTCAAGGCTTTGCTCTCTTTGAGAGACTGATAACTTGATTTGATTAACTGAAGAAAGCTGGAAAAATGTTTGTTCCTCATTATTTTTCACTTGTTACTTTCTTTCGGGTTACTTTTAAAAAGAAGATTTCACTGATCACAAGCCAGTAGAAGACTTTCAGCCCAAGCAAGGGTGAAGACAGCTCTCTCCAAGAGCAGAGGAAGTCCCTGTGGAGAGAACCCGAGCTTGTTAGCAGAACTCGTCGGCATGTCTAAACAAGGAGACGATTGCTACTTCTATTTCTATTCTACCTGTAGCAAGGTATGGCTGGCTTTCCTTTGCTTTGCTTTTTTTCCCCCTTTTTTTCAGGAAGGAGTAGATTAGGAGGAGGAAGCACACTGGTCTTTGGTTAACTTGAGAACCAGATAGATTGTGAATTCAGTTGTAGCACCATTAGGCAGCAGCATGGCCATTTTTGAGGCTGTACTCTATTTTCCTTGTTGGTTTCCTTTTGGTTCCAGGGAGACAAATGTGCCTACCGCCACTGCGAAGCTGCTCTGGGCAATGAGACGGTCTGCAAGCTGTGGCAGGAGGGTCGTTGTTTCAGGAATGTCTGCCGATTCAGACACATGGAAATTGACGTGAGTGCCTAACAATGTGTTCTCAAAATAAATCCACAAAAGCATTTTTCAGTGCCGTAGGTGTACTGATTGTGCTTTTGCAGGATAGATTTGTTTGCTTCAAAATCATACTGGTTTCTGTTACCAAGAGAGGGGGTGGGAGGAAGCAGAGGGAAATAAAATCAATGCCTTAGGTATGTCTTAGCAAGATATTTGTTTATTTTTTTTATTAGATGCTGACAGTTTTCTCAAGAGATGCAGAATAGCTGTTAAATAGACTGCTAAAACGTGCTGGAGCAGGGGGGTAATAAACAGGCTGTTCTATCCTCATGGGAGCAGGCTTGATAATGAACTATCAGGTGTCTTCTGACCCACAGTCCTTCAGATAACGCTGTTGTAGCTGCCTGGGGTAGGAAGTGGGGAAAGTTAAAGGTGCAGCAGAACTAAGTCTCCAAGAAGTAGTTCTAGACAGGGTTAACCTAGGCAATTTCAGATGTTCTTTTTCCCTCTGAATAATCCTAGTATAATCCTAGGTGTATTAGTTTAAGCCACCCTCAAGTGATGTCTGAGAGTGCCTGTCTTCTCAAACTGAGTGATGACCAAACTAAATGTGCATAGTGGTTACAGCTTATGCAAACTTTGTGAATATGCCCAGAAATACTACACTTAACTGAGAAACTGACCTTTGGAATGCTGTTTCAGCACTGTGTTGTGACAGCTGTCACGATCTGGAGCTGTGCATCTCTTTGCAAGCCTCAGGTGCATGTTATCACGAGCTTTTCTTTCTTTCTGTCTTCAGAAAAAGCGCAGTGAGATTCCTTGCTACTGGGAGAACCAGCCGGGAGGCTGTCAGAAAGCCAACTGTGCTTTTCATCATGCAAAGGGACGTTACATCGATGGACAATTCTTACCACCAAGCAAGAGTGAGTTTAGGTCCTTTTTCTTTAAGCGCTGAAGAATTAATTTTGAGTATTACTTAGTGGGTGCCAATCCTGTAGGGGGCGTCAGGTAACTGTTCATTTGTGAGGGCAGGAAAAGGTCTGCAGTCATAGGTGTACTGCACCGAGTGTACTGCTGGTGTTTGTTTTCTGCTTTCGTGCTCAGCTTCTCTTTGCTTTGTGTGATGTTTGCCTTGCAGTTTGCTTCCTGTTGTTTCCTCTTTTGCTGGGTGGTAGGGAGATGTGTTGTTGTTGGAAGGGAAATCATTGTTCACGGTGTAAGCAGTGATGGGATGGGCAAAAGGAGATGCTGAATTCGTTGTCTGTGCGGGTTATCTGCCTTTGCTACCATCTCTTTGCATTGTGGTCAAAGTTTTAAACTGCCATATTACCGATGATCCTCCTCTTCCTCTAGCTACACTGCCAAGTCCGCCTGAGTGCGCGGACGATGATCTGAAAGTGGCTCAGATGTCACTGCAGCAAAACAAACTTTCTGTCCAGTCAAATCCCTCTCCACAGCTAAGGGGGTGACGAAAGTGGAAAACTCTGAAAATGTCCCAAGCCCTACACACCCTCCAGTTGTAATCAATGCTGCAGATGATGATGAAGATGATGATGGTGAGCATGTTTTGGTTCTTGGAAGGAATTTGTGCTGTAAATGAATGTGTTAAATCTTTGTTTCTTGAAGGAATCTGTGCTGTAAATGAGTGTATAAATCACAGATGACCTGAGGTCTGACTAGCGATAGGGCAGGCAGTCTGGCCAGGTCACTGGTGGCTTTGTCTGGCAGTCAGTGGACAGAAGCTGAAACGTTGGAGGAAAGCTTAGAACCACTCCTGGCTTTAGCTGGTCTTTTGTGTAAAGTTCTATGTGAAACTAGGAAGGAAATTTCTTTTTTCTGTCTGAAGAGCAATGTGTTGTGTAGTAGTTAAAGCTGCAGAGAGAATCTAGAGTCCTAGATGTTTTGTCCTAGTGTATTCTACTTAGGAGTTCATCAGGTCAGTGTAGCTGTTTAAAAACAAACAAACAAACAAACAAAACAAAACAGCAACAAAGTTTTTTATATGAACCATGGGCTGAAGTGTCACTGCATGAGCTACGTAATCATGACCAACCTGGTCTATGCATAACTGAATCGATTTTTCCCCTTCAGACCAACTTTCTGAGGAAGGAGAAGAAACTAAAACTCCCGTCCAGCATCCAGCTGCGGAAGGCAAAAATGGATTACGGGTGATTTCCACTCGGAAAGGCAGTTCTATTACTACTAAACAAGGTATGCCAGCACCTTAGTAGGATAAATCAGAAGAACTTGACAGTTAAGTCAAAAGCAGCGTGGTGTAAAAACACAACAAAATGTAGGGGTGCTGAATGGAGTCGGTTATTTCCATGATCTCATTTCTGCCATTAATACCATCATGTGCCCATTGGGTCAGAAAGGTGAACTCCTTTTCTTTACTTTTGGAGAACAAAACAGGGCCACAGCATGGAGTTTAAATGGCTGCACGTGCAGCCTTGCAACCACTGCTGATAAGCCATATCTAACGATAGAGGGATCTAATATTGTGTAAATGGATTAAAATTAAAACTACATTTTGAACCCTGAAGGATGAAAGGAGGGGCAAAATGCCATTGGTTCTATGGCTCTTTCACTTGTGAGGAGTGTTGACAGGCTTTATTCGAAATACTTCAGAAAGTTCCTGAGCGCTAAGAAGCCTGAGGACCTGTGGTCCTCAGTGAGTGCCTCTAAGCCTGTCTCATGAACTGTTTCCTGTTTTCAGAGGGCAATCTGAATTTTGGAATAAAAACACTTGAGGAAATCAAATGGCAGAAGATGAAGGAAAAAAATAAGAGACACGGTGGTGAGTTAATATTGCCTACTTTCTTATCCTGTTCACGGCAGGTGATGGTGACTGGGAGCTGCTTGAGGGACAGACTTCCATTTTTAGCTGGGGGCATAAAGCAACCTGATTCTCAGCCAGCTGGTATTCTAAATGGGAGTCCAAAGGGCAACCAGAGGCAAATTAGTCACCTCTCTTCTTTACATGCTCTGCTTGCTGTATTTTTGACAGTAACAAATCATTTAAAGTTTTTTGTTCTTTGTGATAGTTTTTTATGTTGGGTAAACTTCCTTATGTTTTGGTTGCTCTGAACAGAAGGTTCTTCAAGATCTTCTCTTCGTCCCGTTGATTCTATGATTTTTCCTGCTCCAGAAGAGGAAAATGTCCGGACAGTGGTGAGAACTGTGACAGTGTCTTCCAAGAAAGGTAATAATGAATGCTTTTGTTTTGATTTCATTACTCCTAAACTGGAGGGTTAAGCAATAATTAAAACAATTCACCCATGTTAGCCTTCTGGTGCTGCCTTCTGTTCAAAACGTGCTTTTATGCTTAAAGTCCCTGGTTGTACTGGAAAGATTTGGTGCTCAGGTTAAGTGCAGTGGCAGGAGAAAAAAAAAAGTGTCAGTATGCCAATAGGGGGGTAACTGAAAAACAGAAGAGTAACGAGAAGAGCGAGCTGTAGAAGCCAGTGCTATATAAGAAGCAATTTCTGAAGCATTAAAGAGGCGTACAGTGGCAGGTGTGGACACAGTATGACAGGTGTTTGTGTATAAATTGTTTAGAGCTGTGCAAATGCCTTTTAAAGGGAAAAAAGTGTGGAAGTACTTTTACTCGTAGACATTCACCTTAGAAAGGAATATTTCTCAGCATTTGCACCTAAGAATATTCTGCTTGCTTATGCAGCTTTGTTCTGCACAAAGTATAGGTGTCAAGCAGACTCAGATTCACTCTCTACTATCTCAGCTGGAATTTGAAGCAAGCACTGAGACTATTAATATTTTTTTTCCATGTTAATTATAGTTAAAATATGAGTTTGTGTGGTCTAGCTGTCAAAACAGTGTCTGACTAGGGTTTTTTGGACATGGGCTAACAGGATAATATTTCTGTTGGCTACTGGTTTCTGTGAAATAGAAAAAAAAATTCCCTTTTGTTTTAGGGGAGGAACCTGTGGTTCGAGTAGATCTTGCTGATAGACAAGGAAAACGGAAAGCCTCCGCGGGTGAGAACTTTTTACGAGCTGTTACGTAGGTGCTGCCTTCTATATATGACTGCATTAAAGAGTATTTGTGATGTATGAAGGGAAAATACATTGCAGTGGAGATCTGTGTTGACGGCAGAAATGGAAAAAAAAAAAAAAATCATTTAGCAGCTGAAAGGCAATTCTATGAAAATATGCTTGAAAAAGAGAAGCTTATTGTTGACTGTTCTCAAACCTTCCTGCAAAGAAAAGTTCTTACAATATTCCTTGTTTTCTCTGAAGATGATGTAGGCAGCCTTCCAGTGAAGCGCAGCCTTGCTGAAAGGCTGGGGAAGAAGGTAGAGGCTCCGGGAAATGCTGACAAAGCACCCAAGAGAGAGACAGGTACTAAACGGGCATCTGGATTGGATTCCTGGGTTTCGTATTTAGTCTTTCTGTTTGTCCTTTTCCAGTGATGTTTCTTGTTGCATGTTGGCTGAGGTCGTAATCACTGGGATTCAAAGCTACCTTTCCTGTCTTGTTTTGAAATGTGAACCTGAAGTTGACATTATGCAGCCTCCCTAATTCGTTCTTTTTCTGTTTTGCAGTTCGAGTTCCCAAGTCTCTGAAGGACAGGCTGGGATTACCTCCTAAACAGACCAGTACTGAGAGAGGTAACAGCTAGATCTTAAATATGCTTTCTCCTCCTTCCTTTCCACGAACTTGGACTGCTTTCATACATCCCTACAAACTAATTTAAACGAAAACAAAGAACTGACGCCTCTTGGTTGAGTGCTGAAGCTCTTCTGACAGCCACTATCAGAACTCTGGCTCTAGGTGTGTGTTTATTTTCTACTTGTGCCTTGTCGAGGTTTTTAGCTGCTTCTGTGAACCGTTACGTACAATTAGAATAGAACCACTGCCAGGAGCAGGAATTTGAAATGCAGTCTGAAAAAGTAATAAAGTAAAGCAGCATTTCTGTGTAGCAGTTCTCTCTGGATAGGGCTGGTCTTCAAAATACAAGTGGCTCAGAGGAGGAGGAGAATGTTGTTCTAAGGATATTGTTCTAAGATGCATTATTGGGAACGCTCAAGATGAGTTTTCCTTAGTGCTCTGACAAATTTTGGAGACTTAAAATATTGCTGGACTCTCTTTAAATGTTGGTGCTTCTCCTCATTTCTTGATGATGACAGGGAAGGCTGCTAAGCCGATGGGAGAGATCCATGTGAAAACACTGGAGGAAATCCGTCGTGAGAAAGCTCTTCAGAGACGCGAACCTCAAGCCAAAGCCGAGGCTGAAGGGCACGGTAAAACTGAAGATTCCAGCGCAGGGGCAAGAGCTGCTCGTGCAGGTCGCATGCAAACTTTCTCTGAAGCCTTGTCTGAAAAAAAGAATAATCGCTTGGTAGAAGAGAAGAAAAAAGCAGGAGAATGCCATAGCAAGAGCAAAATTCAGGGTGAGTCCAAGAAGCAGCTCGCTCTGTCCGGGCCCAGCAAAGGGCAGGCGAAGGAGCCGGCAGGAAAAGTCAAGCCAGAAGGAGAAGTGCGTGTTAAAACCTTGGAAGAAATAAAGCGTGAGAAAGCTCTGCGGATGCAGCAGAGTGAAGGAGATGTGCCAGCTCCCTCGGCACAACCCGGACCTGCCCCAGCAGAGCAGAAATCTTTATGGAGCACAAAACTAACAGGTAATAAGATGCTTTAATGCCTGCCCCAGTGAGGTGCTTCCCATATTGAGCAAGTTCAGTTTGCTCAGGATCTGCTTCATGGATAAATGCTGAATGGCTTGCACATTGTAGCCTTTCTCTCTCTCTCTCATGGGACACAAGGAAATAAATGCACAAAGGAAACAAGTACCCAGCTTTCTTTATTTCTGCCGTTGACAACACTTTTTTTTTGTCTTTTTTTAAAGCACCTGAAAAAGAAGAAAAGAAGGCAGTGGAATTGAACCGGCCTTTTCCTAAACTTTCCTCTGGACCTGATGTACAGGTGAGTCCTCTGTGAAGACACACATACATTCGTACAATTTCTGATAATTCTGACAAGTTTTGTTACTCACCGTGTGCCACCCTCTTGAGTGTGTTCTTACCCTTCAGCAGCTGGTAGGAGCTGCAGTGCAGTCTAAATCCTATCGCCAGCAGCATTTCCAGACAACTCTGTAATCCTCAAACTTGGAATCAGTCTGTTTATACCACAGCAAGAAAGAAACCCTGTTAGCACCAGCTGAAATCTACACAGTTAACGTGGAGGGAATTCTTTTTGTTCTTACTGACTTGATCTGTCAGACATGAAGGATTTAATACAGAAGGCCAGAGTTCTGTGTTCAAGGAAATCAATCTGTCAGTGGATACTGTATAGGGGAACTTGTATGACTTTCTGCTGCTTAAAAAGAATGTGATAAATAGATGTACAGCAGAACACCCTAGCTGTTTAAAGAAGCTTGCCATAGTGGATATTGCAGATATGTGAGACTGCGTCCATAGTAAAGCATGGCTCTTGTTACAGGCAGAATTTTATGGGAAAAAAAACAAACAAACAAACAAACAAAAAAACCAACAGTAACCTGAACGAGATTAATATGCTGTTCCACATCAAGACCATTTTGGAGGGATTGCTGATCAGATTTTCTTAACGAAATCTCCACGGATTTTATTTATTTTTTTTGTCCTACTCATGCACTACTTTTCTTTCCTTCTAGCCCACTCAGCAGAGTGGAACTCGTAAATGTCCAGAGAAGAGCTTTGAAGAGAGACGGTGGGAGAAGTGGCAACAGAGAGAACAACAAGAGAAGCTTCGGCAGGAGGAAGCTGCTGTCAAATCTACTGCTGGCTTCTTTAATACTGAACCAGCAGGGAAAGTGGCAGCTCAATTTCAGGGCCAGGAAGCTAAAAGTAAGTGTTGAAGGTTAAGAGTTACTTAGGTTGTCTTCTGAAATACAGACAGAAGATGACAATTCTCATGCTGTAACTCTGGCTGGGTGCATTTTGCCACGCAGTGCTACGAAGCGAAGGGTGTACTTTCTTTTTCTTAGTTTGTTTCTTTTCCTGCCAGCCAGATGTTAGGTAAGGAACGGGAGACTAGAAAATGACACTACAAATGTGGACTTTGTAGAACAACTTAACTGTGGGACATCACTGCAAGGGAGAGGAAGCTGGTACAAGAGTTGCACACACTCTTGTCCTACTATAACTGCTGCTTTTTCCTTTCCTAGCGGGAGCGGGACTTTAAATATAAAAGCTGTCTATATTTGTGAACCTAGCTTGCACTTAGGATTGCTATGTGTCTGAGGTTTCCCTTGTCCTGGATTATTATTTACTGTAGCTCTTCGGTTTCTTTGTTCCTTTGTATGGCTTGTTGGTAGACAGAGTTTACTATGTGGAAAAGATTCCTGAGAATCCAGGCAATGGCGGTGTAATTGTGCTGGCGAAATGCATTTAAGTGTGTAGAAGGACTGTGGAAATGATTAAGAGAACCTGGATTTTTCCTGAGGCAGAGCAAGACTGTATCAGTTCTCTCTTCCTTTTACTCTAGCCAACTTTATGACATCTGCGAAGCCTTCGCGTGGGAAAGTCACTTTCCCCAAGAAGAAGGCACTGAAACGTAAGGCACCTGGGAGTTACCCGTCTGCCATAGCAGCTGTGGAACTACAGACTGCCTTTGATGCTGACATGATGGGACCTCCAGCCAGAAAAGCAGCCATGGTAAGGCCAGGGGCTAATGCAGCGATGGATCCCTTGTTAAATTTCTACCCTCCTCTATTTGAAAAGGTGGAAAACTCAAACGTTCTGCAGGCCTTCTGTTTCCTTAGAAATCCAGTAGCTGTCTCCAGGATGCTTGTAGAACCCTTCTGTATTTATGAGATGAATGGCACTCTTTAACCGGTACTCTGATGCTGTGATTTCTCTGGTGTGGGGGATTTTGTCCATTAATGCCATGTTCTTAAAAGACACCAGATCGTGAGTAACCTCCAGGTGAATGTGAACTTTCTTCAGGAGCACCTTGGTTTTGTATTTTGGCCACGGCTCCGCAATGCCAGAGGAGAAGCAGTGTGGAGGAAAAAGCTATTAAGGAATCTTTTACCCATGTGTCATAAATACTGTTTTGCTGCTTTCTAGGGTGTTTCAGACGTGCCGGAGCACGTCCCAGCCATCAGACTTGAAGAAAATCCCCAAAACAGGTGACAACCCCAACTTGTTCTTTTTCTTAATCAGTGTATATCCCCAGGGAAACATAAGTTCTGTCACATGTGGGAAAAAATGAGGGTTCTGAGATAATTGAAGCCAAAATCCATCAAAGGAATAAGTCACCTGAAACCACTTTCTAGCAGCTAGCAGGATTGCTTAATTAGGCTTTCTTGAAATGCTGCAAGTCAGCACAGCTTTCCGGTGACTTCTTGGGTTGTCTGAATACCTGAACGAGGATGAGGTGAAGTTCTACTTCCTCGTGAGGTGATAGATGATGAGTAGTGTCCTCTGCCTTTTGGTCCTCAAGAATGCCACCTCAACTCCAGGTGCCCTGGCTTCACAGATAAACCCCCAGACTGAAAAATGTACCTGGTAACACATCGGGCTCTAAATGTAGCCCTGGGTTGATTGATAACAATCCCTGTGTAAGATTGAAGCATAGGAGGGCTTGCCTACAGTTTTAAGAGCCGGTTTGCAGGAAAAGGATTTCCCGTTAAGAAATGGCATATCCTGATTGTTCTTTCTTGCTCTCCCAAGACCTGAAGTGCGTCTTGGAAGCCCGGAAAGATTTGAGGAGCAGATGGAGATGGATCTCGAGACCTCGACCTCAGCTTCTTCCCAGCCAGAAGAGGCACGGACACGCTGGCTGAGTTCCACAGGGAACGTGCCCTTATCTGCGGATGAAGATTTTGAGAAGCTACTTTGGGAAATCTCAGGAGGCAGACTGGAAGCCGAAATCGACTTAGACCCAGGGAAGGACGAGGATGACCTCCTCCTTGAACTCTCCGAGATGATTGACAGTTGAACTGCGTAGTCCTAGGGTATAATTAAAAAAAAAAAAAAAAATTAAAACTGTTCTTCTTGTTGGATACCCCGAGGTGATCCTTTTTCTAACTGAGGCTTTGCAATGAGACTTAAAGCACAGTCCGAAGTGGTAGAAATTGGCAGGATCTGCGCTCAGTTGTCCTAAATTTCCCTGCTGGTCAGAGTTAAGGTCTTGTGCATCCATTCTGTAACTATAGGTGGTTACCTTCGATATCGAGAGGACAAAGCACTTCTTTTGGCACAGAAAGATCTCCATTGGCACGCCATGGTGGCTGCAAATCGATCTTCTGATGGAGCGATGCTCTGAAGGCTTAAATGTAAAGCTTCTTCCTTCCTCCGCCCTTGGCACAACTCGATGTTGGGCACATTGTGAAGCTTCGGTGTTCTGATTTCTCGGACAGTTGATAGCCAAATCCTGGAGTTACTATGTCAACTCTTGACTTTTACTCGTGTATGCCATTGTTTTGACTGTACCCGTGTCAGATGATGAAGCTGTAGGGGTGGGAGGGAGCAGAATCGTTGTTCCAGTGTGTTGTGGACCAAACTTGCTGCCAGGAATGGGGGTGGGGGTCAGCCCACCCAGCCTTCCTTTCAATTATCAGGGAGGATCAAATGGTGAAAAGCAGCAGCTCTGCCATGCGGCTCCACTACCCCCACTCCCTTCTCTTGTGCTATACCAAAGTTCCCCCAGGCTTTGGTTGGTGCTTTTTGCCTGTGTGAGGACTCCGGGGCGAGCAGTCGGGACTCTGCCGCAGTCACAGGGTCGATGAAGGGTTGTTTAAGTGCCTCTTGGTTTTAAAAGTTGCTCCCCTGAGCTGCTGGCTCTGCTGCCTGCTACAGCAAATGTTCGGGTGCCATCAGCATCGCACTTGGGCGTGGGCACTGACCCTGCGGAGGACAGAGCTGAGATTCGGGTGTATTGTGTACCCTGCCACCAGCCATCGTTTTTTTTCCCCTAGCAGATCAATTTTGAATTATTTTCCGAACTTTTCGCGGCACGGTAGGCACTTCCCGCTATGATTTGTGAAGCTGTGGGGGCCCTCAGGCATTTGCTGCTGGCAGAGGAAAAGCGCTTGTCGAATTTGTTGTAAATACTTAATGTTTGGACAAAACCACGCGTCTCTGTGTGTGTGTGTGTGTGTGTGTGCTGTGACGCCCCGGCCCCACCAGGGAAAACCTCCGCCGACGAAACTGCTGCTGGAGCTCACGCAGGCCTTCATCGTGCCGAAGGACTTCACGGGGACTTCTGCCGGCTCAGAAATGGGGGAGAAAAAGCCAAATCAGGAGGAGGAGAGCTCAGAGACTGCGCCCACCTGCCCTCGCTTTCCCTTCACCCCAAGAAGCCCTGTTCTACCATCAGCCTTCGCCTCTTCTGCCTGCGGTGCTGGGAGCGGGAGCGGCGAGGCGGCAGCAGCCATGGCGTACCGCGGGCAGGGCCAGAAGGTGCAGAAGGTGATGGTGCAGCCCATCGTATCCTTCCTGCGGCTGGGGGGTGCCGGGGAGGTGGGTGGGGGGCGGCTCGGACCTCAGGGGGCTCGGCCCGGGCCTTGAGGCCTTGTCGCGGGGCCCTGAGGCCTCGCTGTGGGGTTTGGGGCCTTGTCCCGAGCCCGGAACTGTCGTCCCCGTGCTGAGCCCTTAACGCAGCGCCCCAGAACCTCATCTTCCGCTACCTGCAGAACGTGAGTACCGCGGGGAGGGGGCGGGGATGGGGATTTGGGGAGTGTGGGGGGAGTGGGGAGGGTCTGGGGATTCCCCTCGGTGAGTTTTCGGCTCCTGGCTGTGTCCCGGGACGGGTTTGT
This sequence comes from Aythya marila, assembly GCF_965140915.1. NCBI lineage: Eukaryota > Metazoa > Chordata > Aves > Anseriformes > Anatidae > Aythya > Aythya marila. The sequence goes on along the minus strand of NW_028137232.1, from coordinate 105,412 downwards.
GGGGGATGGAGAGCTGTGCGGTGTGCTGGTGGGCACAAGGAGCCCGGCATTTCCCCCTCGTGTAGCCGGGCGTGCAGGGGTGTTCCCTTGTGACTGGAAACGTGTTCTTCACCAAACGTGTAGTATTCACCCGATGGTATAACGCTCAAATGTCAGATTGCACATTGGAACTGCCCCTGAGAGTTGCTCCTCGGAGCGTTTGGGAGCTGTCGTGGCTGTGGCTAGCAGGTATTTCTGAACACATGAGAGAACAAAAGTGCTCAGTGTTTGTGGCCCGACTTACTCTCCTCCTTCGTTCTGCAGAGGTCGAGGATCCAGGTGTGGCTCTATGAGCAGGTGAACATGCGGATAGAAGGCTGCATCATCGTGAGTATCCGCACGTCCCCATGTTACATCTTTCATTTTGCCTCATTCACAATCGTGTTTTTTGGTCAAGAAAAGTTATCACAAGGAAAAAGAGATTTGTACTTCTCTGCCTTTCCCCTCGCCCTGCCCTTCCCTCCCGCTCCTGAGCCCTTCGTCAGGCCTTGCTGGGCCCTCTGTCCGGCTGTCTGTCCGTCCATCCGAACCTCTGGCCATCTGTCCCACCACCCTGCCCCGTCCCTGCCCTCTCCCTAAGGAAGCAAAGAGTCCCCGGTCTGCCTTCATGGGGGGGTTGGGGGGGGGGGGAGGGAGAGGGGAGGTTCTGCTGAGAAAAAAATGGAAGATTTCCCCCTTAACGGGCGCCTTGCGAGTTCTTTCGAGTTCCAACCTTCTGCCTTCCTTCCGTAGCAGTGCCTCTAAGGGGTGCGCTGTAAGGCAGCCCTCATCTGGCGCGTTGCTCCTCCGTTCCCCCAAGGAACTGCCTTCAGGATCTGACTAACTCTGGATGCACCCGGTTGTCGCCTTAATTTCTCCTTTAGCTTGCTGAAAACAAGCCGGTTGGGTGACCTTTTGCGTTTCTCGCTTAAAATTTGGATCGAGGAGGTCTGTGTTTCCTTACGCTGATGTCCACGCTGAAGGTGCAGAAGGGTTCCGTGCTGTTGCTTGGGTCAGCCTTGTTGCCAGGTTTGGAATGTTTAGCCTACCGGTGCTTCGGTGCTGTTGGGCTGCACTCAGAGTGTGAGCTCTGGGCGTTATTTCTCAAATACTGCGTTATTTGAGCGTACAGACCCGAGATATTCTGCGGAGAGGTGATTTAAGGCACGTCAGAACCACCGCTGCGGCGTGTGCCAGCGTCGGACGCCCGTTCGAGTGATCGGGCGGAGCAGGTGAGTTGAATTTGGTGCTGGGTGGCGAGGTGGTGTTGGGGGAAGAGCTAGGCTAAGGAGAGCTTCCTCTTGCTCTGCCCCTTCCCATCTCAAATGGCCGCTTCCTGGGGAGATGGGTTCGTTGGGAGGTTAACTACAACGTTACAGTGAGGATGAGGAATCACCTTTAGTCCCGTAGGTATTTGCTGCCAGGCCGCAGCGTTGATTTCAGAAATTGTATTTAAAAAAGGGAAAAGAAAGGAAAGATGTATTCTTTAACATACTCTCTTTTCTCGGAGAGTAGATGGAGGAGCTTCAGCCGTGCCCTTCCTCCGGAAACGATTCCCAGTGTCTGCTCAGACACTGAGGAGGAAAATGGAGGAGAGCCACCCGATAGAAATAAAGGAAAGAAGGGGTCATGGATTAAGGGAAAAGCACTACTTAAAAAATTGGTGCTCTCTAAAAACGGGTTAAGGGTTTGGGACCTGCAGGTGCTGCCTACACCTGTGTGCGTTGCAGTCGTGCCTGTTGCCACTGAGCAAAACGGGGAGAGCTGCTTTGTCGAACGCGGCGTGTTAAAGCACGTGCCACTGCCTGGAAGAAAAGCACGGACTTCCCTCGTGTGGGCCTTCTTCCCTAGCGATCTGTGGTTTACCTGATGGTTTCCCATAAGCTGAGAATGTTTAAAAGAAAAAAAAAAAAAACAAAAATCAAAAACCAACACCAACGTTGAGAGTGGTGAAGCAGATCCTCACGTGGGGACTCAGAATCAGCGGTGACATCACCATGCGAAGCATTGTGTGTGCTTCGGGTTGGGGCTGCTGCGAGCCTCGCAGCGGGGAGGGAGAGCGGATCCGGGGTGCCTCTGTGTCAGCCCTCTGCCCTGGTGGCTTTGTGAGCACTGAGAGTTTGACTCCTGTGTTCCCAGCTTTCGCTTCCGCACCTGCGGTGTGGCAGAGCCAGCGAGCTGCTTGCTCAGCTGGAGGAGGAAGAGGAGTGACCTCAACATTGCCGAGGTAAAGCACAATTATTGAAAAGATTTGGCAAAGATGTGGGTTGTACCAGCGCGGCTGCTGCAGCTGCAGCAGATCCTGGAGCATTGGAGAAGATAGAGAGGGTTTTCTTCATGAAAAGAATGCTGTTAAAAGTGTTTTCATGCCAGAAATTAGGATAAACGCCTCTGTTGTTTGACATCCTCTATTGAGCTGGCACATTGGCATTACAGCGTACCTGGCACGCTGTTTGTATTAAAAAAAAAAGGTATTTTATTCAGGGCAGGCCAGAAACCTGCCTTGGCACTTGCACATCGCAGCAATGCTTACAGACCCTACATCCTGGCTGCCAGGCCAGGATCTAAATCCGATGGTGCTGTTGGTAAACTGAAGCTCAGGAAGCGCTTCTGGGTTTTTTTGTCCTTCCATGTGAATTTTTACCCTGTGAAGATGGTGTATTAAGCTATTTTCGTAACAACAAATAGGTTTAAAAGCAGTTTCAGTTTAACATCTACACGCTTGGGTGTTATTAACAGAGCTTTGTATACTGAGCTGGTGCTTGGTAGGAGAAAAAACATCAATCTTACCTGGGAAACCTGGACCCCCTCAGCTACATACTGCTATGAGGAAACTCAGATGTAAGAACACACTTAAATAACACCTCACCAGAGCTGTTGTGCTCCTGACCACCAAAGGCACCTTTTTCCAACACCGTCGTACTGGAAGTTGATGCAGCTGGTTCCATCCGTAACGTGTGACTGTACAGTGCTGTAAAAGAACTATTTTTTCACAGCTTTGGAGAAAGTGAAGCAGAGAAAACCACGCATAACCACTGATACCTGGACCCCAAACTGCCACAGGCTGACGGTGATGCCCACTGGATATCTCCTGATACCCTGCTGCCTTCTGACTGCTCCAGCAGAAGTCCTGTTTTAATTAGCCAGCAGGTCCCTCTGAGGGAGGGACTTTGCTAAAACTCCTGCCGTAGGAAGTATCCTACGGGAGCCAAGTTGCTAAACCGATGTGTGGTTTTCCCTTAACCCCCTCACCCCTGACTTTCCAGCTCCTGACAGCACTGCCCACGTGTGCAGTGTCACCGTGTGCCATCTAGGTGCCAGCTGCCATGGTTTATATATTGTAAAATTAGTGATTTGGGACTCGTGAGCACTGAGGAGAGGCTAGCAATTGCTTAAGAGCTTTCCTTGTGTCGCTCTGGGGCAGGGAGATGGGTGAAACATCTTAGGCTTGAAAGTGATTCCCTGCAGAGTGACGTGCTCAGATCTGCACAACAGATCTGTCGTTTTGGTCACCTTATTAGATCCCTGCTTGAGAGGTTGCTTGCAAGAATCGATTCGTCTTCACCTTGATGTGTCAAGCTAAAGACAAATCTGTGCCGAAGCACTGTTTGATCAGACGAGTGCCTCAGTTCAGGATTGTTCTTTGACAGCTACAGAAACAGCAGGACGATCAGCGCCTTCAGGAACAGATGAATTTGATCTTGAGGCTGTCGTAAAACAGGTCCCTGAAGTCTGAAGACTCTTCAAATAGTTTGGGCCAGCAAGGAGCAGCTGTACGTGGCGGCTGCGGTAACTCGGGGCTCCGAGTCTCAGAGAGCGTGGTGAAAGGTGACCCCCAGCTGGCTGCTGGAGGAAGCTGAGGCAGCGTTCAGCTCTAACCTTTGCCTTCTTGGCTGGCATCTTTGCACTCCTGCTGTCAGTGGGTGTTGAGTGTCCTTCCCGGCAGCCTCAGAACGTGCCCTCAGATGTAGGCAGCATTTAGCAGCTAGAATTCCCTCAAATAGAAAGAGTACAAATGATGCGTTTTCTGCTTTTGCTTTGGAACTCTTAGCTTGAGGTTTTCCTGCAGGCCATGAGGTTTCTTGCAGCAGCAGGGATGAGTTGTGTTAGCAAGAGGCTGTTCTGTGCTTCGACTGTGGGAAGATGAATGGTTACGTGTGCACCGTTAAATATAACTTGACACCTAGCACACCGCACTTGCAGCCTGTGGGGTGCTTTAACAAGCAGGTAAATCAGCAGAGGCTGTTTTGCAGCCGGGGTGATGCTGGGTGATTAAAAAGCAGGGGCAGAACAAGGAGTTTCTAGTGTTTGTTCTTGCTTGTCATCCGACTCTCCACTTCCACTGTTCTTTAAAAAAAACAAAAACAAACAAACAAACAAATAAAAAAAAAAACAAGCAAGGGGTAAGCATCTTAATATCTTTATTATAAATGGAAGGCACAAAAGAGGCCAGCAACAGAGACTGTCCAAGAGAAATGCTTTGTGCTTTATAAACAAACAAGGAAGTACCCTTAGGTGGGTGTGATAATCCTCCTCTAATGCGTTTTTGGGGTGCAAAAATAGATTTGTTCCTTTCTTGCTCTTCTCTGCAGGACAAAGGCAGAATAGGCACTGCAAAGTTAGACCAGGGAGGTCAGTTTGTTCCGTACTGAGAAAGACAAGCCTGTAAAACAAACTAGACAGATTTTCTTTGTAGTATTCATCTTCCTTCAGCAAAGGCAAAGCTTATGACACTTGTTGGTGTGTATTTCCAGACCCCCAGCTACTGGCACTGTAGCGCATCTCTAATTCTTTGGTACAAAAGGTTCAAAATCTCTTAATGCAAAAATTTTACCAGCACCCTGGAGCAAAAAAAAAAGAAATCTAAAACCCTTACCAACTTCTATTACAGACCTGCTGAGTGCACCAGAGTTACTCATTTTTATTCAGGCTTTCAGGGGCAACTTCAGTTGGTTTAGCGCTTGGATTGCTATGTTGGCAGATGTCAGTTTAAAAAAAAAAAAAGCTTTTGAGGTCCTTTTTAAAATGAGACTGCTTTTTTGGAATTTGGAATACTGCAAGGTATCGTTGGTTTTGCTTTCTTCCCATTCCTTAGACCAGATCCATTCAGATTCTGAACAGCGTTCCCGGTGTGTTCAGGAAAATGGAAGGCAACAAGCAAAATGATGAGCTCCTTGGGCAGTCAAAAGAGCTAAATCTGGAGAGTGTTTTGAGTCAAACTTCCATGCTAAGGAGCACCAGTAATTGTTAGAAGTAGCTGCAGAGGAACCTGCATGGCACTGGGTGTGTTTCTGAAGGTGCTAAAGGTCCGAAGTGACGATTCCTATCCATACTAAAGAAGAGAAGGAAACCTTGCACTTAACTACTGTTTTTATTCCCTTTGTCCAGCAGTCAAAAGCAGTAACTAATATGAGAACCCAACTTTTCCTCTCTTTATTTTAGATTTGGGAAAATTCCCTGCCAAAACAATATTTCCTGGAAAATTCACTAGTGTTTGTGTGAGTAAAAGCTTCCAACCTTTTATTATTAATTTGTAAGAACTATTTCATCCACTTTTGTCCAGAAGAGTCAGAAATAATTTGCACAGAAATGTGCAGCGTTTTAATGAAAGGATTCAGAATCACTCTAATTTGAACTGGTTGCAGGTTTTGTGACATTTAGTGTCTTAAAAAAAAAAAAAAATCAAAATTTCTGACTTCATATCAGAAAAAAAGAAAAAAAAATGCTTGTGGCGAAATAAAATCTGTTGCAGCTCTGCTCATCGAAAACTCATTGGCTGTTAAATTGGACCTAAGTCGTCTTCTCTAACCTTTCATGATCCTGCAGCAATGGCTGATGATGGATATATGGATTAGGGAACAGCACGTGATGGCAAACCTGTGGTATTTGCTACTGTACTGGGTCTGGCTGGAATGTTTACTTTCCCTGCAGCAGCCCATACAGTGCCGTACTCTGTACTTGTAGCTGGAACAGCAGTGTTATCACACCAGTGTTGTGTGTACTGCTGAGCAGCAGTGGCACAGCATTGGGCCTTTCTCTAACCCTCCTAGGGGGTGGGCAAAAAGGTGAGGAGAGAAACATCACTAGGGCAGCTGACCTAAACCAATCAAAGGGATATTCCATACCATGTGATGTCCCACTCAGCAATAAAAGGTGGAAACAGGAAGAAGAGGGGAGGGGTGGGCTCTCGTTGGGAAAACGTCGGTCCTCCTCTCGAACACCGGCTGCGTGCGTTGAGGCCTTGCTTCAAGGACGTGGTCAATCATGGCTCATTTGTGGGAAGTAGAGAGTAATTTCTTTCCTCTGCACTTCCATATAGCCTTCATTTATTTTGTTTGTTTGTTTTCCTCCCTTCTTTTTATTTTTCCTTTTCCCCTCCCTTTTCCCCTTTCCCTTTTTATTTCCCCTTAGTTAAATTGTTTAGTTCATGGTAGTCTTTATTTAATTATTATAATTTTTTCCCTTTAATTAAATTATCCTTATCTCAACCCGTGAGTTGTTCTTTGCTTTACTTCTCCCCCTCCTCATCTAAAGGAGGGGGAGTGAGAGAGCGGTTGTGGGGTTTAGCTGCCCAGCACGGTAAAACCACCACAGCTACAGCGCAGAAAGAAAAACCAAATTGCTTCCAAAAAATCAAAGTAATTCAAAATCCTTGGTATCATGCAGCCGTGCCACTGGCAAAGTGAGCATTCCCCTGCTTCTCAAAGCTTGCTGTACCCTTGATCTGCTGTCTTGCTGCTGTTAATTGATTGCAACTCTACATGTCTGATCAGGGCTACGAGTTGTTCTCGATATGGAGATCATACAACATCTACTGTGCACGCTTGTGTGTATAGATATGTTTATCCTGTATGCATGTACATCCGTATGCATATTTGTGTGCTGGCCCCCAGATCCCTCATGTTACAAAGCATCGGCCTCGAAGGCATACTCATCAAAATCTTTTGCAGAGCCTCCATTTTTTTCTAGTTCCCTCAAAATGAGAGAATTTTTACGCGCTCTCTGTGTCGAAAAGGCAAAAATTCTGATTTTCACTGTCGCTCTCGCTAACTTTCTCTCACTCCCTCCTCGTGTGTGTATAAACACAGATGTGTGTATGCGTATGCACATCAGTGGATTTAGATGCACTGGTATGTTTTTTGCTGTACAGGTAATAAAGACGGGGAAAGGTTTTTGTGTTTTCTTAATAGGTGAAGAAATCTTGAAGACCAGAGATTGGAACATGCTGAATTTTAAATTAAAAAAAAAAAAAAGAAAAAAAAAGTTAAATTGTCCGGCTGTGGAAGATGGAGCCTCATTTTTGCAGCCACTTTGAATCACGAGTTCATCTCTAAATGCGCTGTTTTTTTTTTTGTTTTTGTTTTGGTTTTTGGTTTTTGTTTTTTATTTTTTTGAAGAGCTAACTAACCGTGGCTGCATCCAGTCTGAGAGAGCATTCAAATGGACTTGCTTCCTCTCTTAGTTATAAGCTGTTTAAAAGCGCATCCTTTGTTTGAATTGTGGATGAGAGGTTCCCTTGGCAAAGTGAGGAGGAAAATTCTTCCTACCCCTTTATTATTAATTCACGGATTCAGTCTTGGTTCGGCCTACAGGAGCAGTTAACTGGAAGCCTTTGAAGATCGATAACTTTGCTGAGGTTGTCCAGGTAGGTGAAATCGAAGACCCACAGGGCCTGGAACGTGCTGTTTAATGCGTCCTAACTGTGTTCTAGAGAAGTTATTTGTAGCCATAGTTGATTATTGACTTGCATGTATCATCAGGTGGTTTTTTAAGGAGTGACTCCGTTTTCAGGCTTCCAGATGTGCTCCAGGTCATATTATTGAGGATGTGGAAGAGAACGCTTGCTGACAAAGCTCCTGGCAGCTTTACAGAACTTTAATATTTAGTTAGTTCATGTAACAGCTGATTTCAAGGCTTTGCTCTCTTTGAGAGACTGATAACTTGATTTGATTAACTGAAGAAAGCTGGAAAAATGTTTGTTCCTCATTATTTTTCACTTGTTACTTTCTTTCGGGTTACTTTTAAAAAGAAGATTTCACTGATCACAAGCCAGTAGAAGACTTTCAGCCCAAGCAAGGGTGAAGACAGCTCTCTCCAAGAGCAGAGGAAGTCCCTGTGGAGAGAACCCGAGCTTGTTAGCAGAACTCGTCGGCATGTCTAAACAAGGAGACGATTGCTACTTCTATTTCTATTCTACCTGTAGCAAGGTATGGCTGGCTTTCCTTTGCTTTGCTTTTTTTCCCCCTTTTTTTCAGGAAGGAGTAGATTAGGAGGAGGAAGCACACTGGTCTTTGGTTAACTTGAGAACCAGATAGATTGTGAATTCAGTTGTAGCACCATTAGGCAGCAGCATGGCCATTTTTGAGGCTGTACTCTATTTTCCTTGTTGGTTTCCTTTTGGTTCCAGGGAGACAAATGTGCCTACCGCCACTGCGAAGCTGCTCTGGGCAATGAGACGGTCTGCAAGCTGTGGCAGGAGGGTCGTTGTTTCAGGAATGTCTGCCGATTCAGACACATGGAAATTGACGTGAGTGCCTAACAATGTGTTCTCAAAATAAATCCACAAAAGCATTTTTCAGTGCCGTAGGTGTACTGATTGTGCTTTTGGAGGATAGATTTGTTTGCTTCAAAATCATACTGGTTTCTGTTACCAAGAGAGGGGGTGGGAGGAAGCAGAGGGAAATAAAATCAATGCCTTAGGTATGTCTTAGCAAGATATTTGTTTATTTTTTTTATTAGATGCTGACAGTTTTCTCAAGAGATGCAGAATAGCTGTTAAATAGACTGCTAAAACGTGCTGGAGCAGGGGGGTAATAAACAGGCTGTTCTATCCTCATGGGAGCAGGCTTGATAATGAACTATCAGGTGTCTTCTGACCCACAGTCCTTCAGATAACGCTGTTGTAGCTGCCTGGGGTAGGAAGTGGGGAAAGTTAAAGGTGCAGCAGAACTAAGTCTCCAAGAAGTAGTTCTAGACAGGGTTAACCTAGGCAATTTCAGATGTTCTTTTTCCCTCTGAATAATCCTAGTATAATCCTAGGTGTATTAGTTTAAGCCACCCTCAAGTGATGTCTGAGAGTGCCTGTCTTCTCAAACTGAGTGATGACCAAACTAAATGTGCATAGTGGTTACAGCTTATGCAAACTTTGTGAATATGCCCAGAAATACTACACTTAACTGAGAAACTGACCTTTGGAATGCTGTTTCAGCACTGTGTTGTGACAGCTGTCACGATCTGGAGCTGTGCATCTCTTTGCAAGCCTCAGGTGCATGTTATCACGAGCTTTTCTTTCTTTCTGTCTTCAGAAAAAGCGCAGTGAGATTCCTTGCTACTGGGAGAACCAGCCGGGAGGCTGTCAGAAAGCCAACTGTGCTTTTCATCATGCAAAGGGACGTTACATCGATGGACAATTCTTACCACCAAGCAAGAGTGAGTTTAGGTCCTTTTTCTTTAAGCGCTGAAGAATTAATTTTGAGTATTACTTAGTGGGTGCCAATCCTGTAGGGGGCGTCAGGTAACTGTTCATTTGTGAGGGCAGGAAAAGGTCTGCAGTCATAGGTGTACTGCACCGAGTGTACTGCTGGTGTTTGTTTTCTGCTTTCGTGCTCAGCTTCTCTTTGCTTTGTGTGATGTTTGCCTTGCAGTTTGCTTCCTGTTGTTTCCTCTTTTGCTGGGTGGTAGGGAGATGTGTTGTTGTTGGAAGGGAAATCATTGTTCACGGTGTAAGCAGTGATGGGATGGGCAAAAGGAGATGCTGAATTCGTTGTCTGTGCGGGTTATCTGCCTTTGCTACCATCTCTTTGCATTGTGGTCAAAGTTTTAAACTGCCATATTACCGATGATCCTCCTCTTCCTCTAGCTACACTGCCAAGTCCGCCTGAGTGCGCGGACGATGATCTGAAAGTGGCTCAGATGTCACTGCAGCAAAACAAACTTTCTGTCCAGTCAAATCCCTCTCCACAGCTAAGGGGGTGACGAAAGTGGAAAACTCTGAAAATGTCCCAAGCCCTACACACCCTCCAGTTGTAATCAATGCTGCAGATGATGATGAAGATGATGATGGTGAGCATGTTTTGGTTCTTGGAAGGAATTTGTGCTGTAAATGATTGTGTAAATCTTTGTTTCTTGAAGGAATTTGTGCTGTAAATGAATGTGTTAAATCTTTGGTTCTTGAAGGAATTTGTGCTGTAAATGAATGTGTTAAATCTTTGGTTCTTGAAGGAATTTGTGCTGTAAATGAATGTGTTAAATCTTTGGTTCTTGAAGGAATTTGTGCTGTAAATGAATGTGTTAAATCTTTGGTTCTTGGAAGGAATCTGTGCTGTAAATGAGTGTATAAATCACAGATGACCTGAGGTCTGACTAGCGATAGGGCAGGCAGTCTGGCCAGGTCACTGGTGGCTTTGTCTGGCAGTCAGTGGACAGAAGCTGAAACGTTGGAGGAAAGCTTAGAACCACTCCTGGCTTTAGCTGGTCTTTTCTGTAAAATTCTATGTGAAACTAGGAAGGAAATTTCTTTTTTCTGTCTGAAGAGCAATGTGTTGTGTAGTAGTTAAAGCTGCAAAGAGAATCTAGAGTCCTAGATGTTTTGTCCTAGTGTATTCTACTTAGGAGTTCATCAGGTCAGTGTAGCTGTTTAAAAACAAATAAACAAACAAACAAACAAACAAAACAAAACAGCAACAAAGTTTTTTATATGAACCATGGGCTGAAGTGTCACTGCATGAGCTACGTAATCATGACCAACCTGGTCTATGCATAACTGAATCGATTTTTCCCCTTCAGACCAACTTTCTGAGGAAGGAGAAGAAACTAAAACTCCCGTCCAGCATCCAGCTGCGGAAGGCAAAAATGGATTACGGGTGATTTCCACTCGGAAAGGCAGTTCTATTACTACTAAACAAGGTATGCCAGCACCTTAGTAGGATAAATCAGAAGAACTTGACAGTTAAGTCAAAAGCAGCGTGGTGTAAAAACACAACAAAATGTAGGGGTGCTGAATGGAGTCGGTTATTTCCATGATCTCATTTCTGCCATTAATACCATCATGTGCCCATTGGGTCAGAAAGGTGAACTCCTTTTCTTTACTTTTGGAGAACAAAACAGGGCCACAGCATGGAGTTTAAATGGCTGCACGTGCAGCCTTGCAACCACTGCTGATAAGCCATATCTAACGATAGAGGGATCTAATATTGTGTAAATGGATTAAAATTAAAACTACATTTTGAACCCTGAAGGATGAAAGGAGGGGCAAAATGCCATTGGTTCTATGGCTCTTTCACTTGTGAGGAGTGTTGACAGGCTTTATTCGAAATACTTCAGAAAGTTCCTGAGCGCTAAGAAGCCTGAGGACCTGTGGTCCTCAGTGAGTGCCTCTAAGCCTGTCTCATGAACTGTTTCCTGTTTTCAGAGGGCAATCTGAATTTTGGAATAAAAACACTTGAGGAAATCAAATGGCAGAAGATGAAGGAAAAAAAGAAGAGACACGGTGGTGAGTTAATATTGCCTACTTTCTTATCCTGTTCACGGCAGGTGATGGTGACTGGGAGCTGCTTGAGGGACAGACTTCCATTTTTAGCTGGGGGCATAAAGCAACCTGATTCTCAGCCAGCTGGTATTCTAAATGGGAGTCCAAAGGGCAACCAGAGGCAAATTAGTCACCTCTCTTCTTTACATGCTCTGCTTGCTGTATTTTTGACAGTAACAAATCATTTAAAGTTTTTTGTTCTTTGTGATAGTTTTTTATGTTGGGTAAACTTCCTTATGTTTTGGTTGCTCTGAACAGAAGGTTCTTCAAGATCTTCTCTTCGTCCCGTTGATTCTATGATTTTTCCTGCTCCAGAAGAGGAAAATGTCCGGACAGTGGTGAGAACTGTGACAGTGTCTTCCAAGAAAGGTAATAATGAATGCTTTTGTTTTGATTTCATTACTCCTAAACTGGAGGGTTAAGCAATAATTAAAACAATTCACCCATGTTAGCCTTCTGGTGCTGCCTTCTGTTCAAAACGTGCTTTTATGCTTAAAGTCCCTGGTTGTACTGGAAAGATTTGGTGCTCAGGTTAAGTGCAGTGGCAGGAGAAAAAAAAAAGTGTCAGTATGCCAATAGGGGGGTAACTGAAAAACAGAAGAGTAACGAGAAGAGCGAGCTGTAGAAGCCAGTGCTATATAAGAAGCAATTTCTGAAGCATTAAAGAGGCGTACAGTGGCAGGTGTGGACACAGTATGACAGGTGTTTGTGTATAAATTGTTTAGAGCTGTGCAAATGCCTTTTAAAGGGAAAAAAGTGTGGAAGTACTTTTACTCGTAGACATTCACCTTAGAAAGGAATATTTCTCAGCATTTGCACCTAAGAATATTCTGCTTGCTTATGCAGCTTTGTTCTGCACAAAGTATAGGTGTCAAGCAGACTCAGATTCACTCTCTACTATCTCAGCTGGAATTTGAAGCAAGCACTGAGACTATTAATATTTTTTTTCCATGTTAATTATAGTTAAAATATGAGTTTGTGTGGTCTAGCTGTCAAAACAGTGTCTGACTAGGGTTTTTTGGACATGGGCTAACAGGATAATATTTCTGTTGGCTACTGGTTTCTGTGAAATAGAAAAAAAAATTCCCTTTTGTTTTAGGGGAGGAACCTGTGGTTCGAGTAGATCTTGCTGATAGACAAGGAAAACGGAAAGCCTCCGCGGGTGAGAACTTTTTACGAGCTGTTACGTAGGTGCTGCCTTCTATATATGACTGCATTAAAGAGTATTTGTGATGTATGAAGGGAAAATACATTGCAGTGGAGATCTGTGTTGACGGCAGAAATGGAAAAAAAAAAAAAAATCATTTAGCAGCTGAAAGGCAATTCTATGAAAATATGCTTGAAAAAGAGAAGCTTATTGTTGACTGTTCTCAAACCTTCCTGCAAAGAAAAGTTCTTACAATATTCCTTGTTTTCTCTGAAGATGATGTAGGCAGCCTTCCAGTGAAGCGCAGCCTTGCTGAAAGGCTGGGGAAGAAGGTAGAGGCTCCGGGAAATGCTGACAAAGCACCCAAGAGAGAGACAGGTACTAAACGGGCATCTGGATTGGATTCCTGGGTTTCGTATTTAGTCTTTCTGTTTGTCCTTTTCCAGTGATGTTTCTTTTTGCATGTTGGCTGAGGTCGTAATCACTGGGATTCAAAGTTACCTTTCCTGTCTTGTTTTGAAATGTGAACCTGAAGTTGACATTATGCAGCCTCCCTAATTCGTTCTTTTTCTGTTTTGCAGTTCGAGTTCCCAAGTCTCTGAAGGACAGGCTGGGATTACCTCCTAAACAGACCAGTACTGAGAGAGGTAACAGCTAGATCTTAAATATGCTTTCTCCTCCTTCCTTTCCACGAACTTGGACTGCTTTCATACATCCCTACAAACTAATTTAAACGAAAACAAAGAACTGACGCCTCTTGGTTGAGTGCTGAAGCTCTTCTGACAGCCACTATCAGAACTCTGGCTCTAGGTGTGTGTTTATTTTCTACTTGTGCCTTGTCGAGGTTTTTAGCTGCTTCTGTGAACCGTTACGTACAATTAGAATAGAACCACTGCCAGGAGCAGGAATTTGAAATGCAGTCTGAAAAAGTAATAAAGTAAAGCAGCATTTCTGTGTAGCAGTTCTCTCTGGATAGGGCTGGTCTTCAAAATACAAGTGGCTCAGAGGAGGAGGAGAATGTTGTTCTAAGGATATTGTTCTAAGATGCATTATTGGGAACGCTCAAGATGAGTTTTCCTTAGTGCTCTGACAAATTTTGGAGACTTAAAATATTGCTGGACTCTCTTTAAATGTTGGTGCTTCTCCTCATTTCTTGATGATGACAGGGAAGGCTGCTAAGCCGATGGGAGAGATCCATGTGAAAACACTGGAGGAAATCCGTCGTGAGAAAGCTCTTCAGAGACGCGAACCTCAAGCCAAAGCCGAGGCTGAAGGGCACGGTAAAACTGAAGATTCCAGCGCAGGGGCAAGAGCTGCTCGTGCAGGTCGCATGCAAACTTTCTCTGAAGCCTTGTCTGAAAAAAAGAATAATCGCTTGGTAGAAGAGAAGAAAAAAGCAGGAGAATGCCATAGCAAGAGCAAAATTCAGGGTGAGTCCAAGAAGCAGCTCGCTCTGTCCGGGCCCAGCAAAGGGCAGGCGAAGGAGCCGGCAGGAAAAGTCAAGCCAGAAGGAGAAGTGCGTGTTAAAACCTTGGAAGAAATAAAGCGTGAGAAAGCTCTGCAGATGCAGCAGAGTGAAGGAGATGTGCCAGCTCCCTCGGCACAACCCAGACCTGCCCCAGCAGAGCAGAAATCTTTATGGAGCACAAAACTAACAGGTAATAAGATGCTTTAATGCCTGCCCCAGTGAGGTGCTTCCCATATTGAGCAAGTTCAGTTTGCTCAGGATCTGCTTCATGGATAAATGCTGAATGGCTTGCACATTGTAGCCTTTCTCTCTCTCTCTCATGGGACACAAGGAAATAAATGCACAAAGGAAACAAGTACCCAGCTTTCTTTATTTCTGCCGTTGACAACACTTTTTTTTGTCTTTTTTTAAAGCACCTGAAAAAGAAGAAAAGAAGGCAGTGGAATTGAACCGGCCTTTTCCTAAACTTTCCTCTGGACCTGATGTACAGGTGAGTCCTCTGTGAAGACACACATACATTCGTACAATTTCTGATAATTCTGACAAGTTTTGTTACTCACCGTGTGCCACCCTCTTGAGTGTGTTCTTACCCTTCAGCAGCTGGTAGGAGCTGCAGTGCAGTCTAAATCCTATCGCCAGCAGCATTTCCAGACAACTCTGTAATCCTCAAACTTGGAATCAGTCTGTTTATACCACAGCAAGAAAGAAACCCTGTTAGCACCAGCTGAAATCTACACAGTTAACGTGGAGGGAATTCTTTTTGTTCTTACTGACTTGATCTGTCAGACATGAAGGATTTAATACAGAAGGCCAGAGTTCTGTGTTCAAGGAAATCAATCTGTCAGTGGATACTGTATAGGGGAACTTGTATGACTTTCTGCTGCTTAAAAAGAATGTGATAAATAGATGTACAGCAGAACACCCTAGCTGTTTAAAGAAGCTTGCCATAGTGGATATTGCAGATATGTGAGACTGCGTCCATAGTAAAGCATGGCTCTTGTTACAGGCAGAATTTTATGGGAAAAAAAACAAACAAACAAACAAACAAAAAAACCAACAGTAACCTGAACGAGATTAATATGCTGTTCCACATCAAGACCATTTTGGAGGGATTGCTGATCAGATTTTCTTAACGAAATCTCCACGGATTTTATTTATTTTTTTTGTCCTACTCATGCACTACTTTTCTTTCCTTCTAGCCCACTCAGCAGAGTGGAACTCGTAAATGTCCAGAGAAGAGCTTTGAAGAGAGACGGTGGGAGAAGTGGCAACAGAGAGAACAACAAGAGAAGCTTCGGCAGGAGGAAGCTGCTGTCAAATCTACTGCTGGCTTCTTTAATACTGAACCAGCAGGGAAAGTGGCAGCTCAATTTCAGGGCCAGGAAGCTAAAAGTAAGTGTTGAAGGTTAAGAGTTACTTAGGTTGTCTTCTGAAATACAGACAGAAGATGACAATTCTCATGCTGTAACTCTGGCTGGGTGCATTTTGCCACGCAGTGCTACGAAGCGAAGGGTGTACTTTCTTTTTCTTAGTTTGTTTCTTTTCCTGCCAGCCAGATGTTAGGTAAGGAACGGGAGACTAGAAAATGACACTACAAATGTGGACTTTGTAGAACAACTTAACTGTGGGACATCACTGCAAGGGAGAGGAAGCTGGTACAAGAGTTGCACACACTCTTGTCCTACTATAACTGCTGCTTTTTCCTTTCCTAGCGGGAGCGGGACTTTAAATATAAAAGCTGTCTATATTTGTGAACCTAGCTTGCACTTAGGATTGCTATGTGTCTGAGGTTTCCCTTGTCCTGGATTATTATTTACTGTAGCTCTTCGGTTTCTTTGTTCCTTTGTATGGCTTGTTGGTAGACAGAGTTTACTATGTGGAAAAGATTCCTGAGAATCCAGGCAATGGCGGTGTAATTGTGCTGGCCAAATGCATTTAAGTGTGTAGAAGGACTGTGGAAATGATTAAGAGAACCTGGATTTTTCCTGAGGCAGAGCAAGACTGTATCAGTTCTCTCTTCCTTTTACTCTAGCCAACTTTATGACATCTGCGAAGCCTTCGCGTGGGAAAGTCACTTTCCCCAAGAAGAAGGCACTGAAACGTAAGGCACCTGGGAGTTACCCGTCTGCCATAGCAGCTGTGGAACTACAGACTGCCTTTGATGCTGACATGATGGGACCTCCAGCCAGAAAAGCAGCCATGGTAAGGCCAGGGGCTAATGCAGCGATGGATCCCTTGTTAAATTTCTACCCTCCTCTATTTGAAAAGGTGGAAAACTCAAACGTTCTGCAGGCCTTCTGTTTCCTTAGAAATCCAGTAGCTGTCTCCAGGATGCTTGTAGAACCCTTCTGTATTTATGAGATGAATGGCACTCTTTAACCGGTACTCTGATGCTGTGATTTCTCTGGTGTGGGGGATTTTGTCCATTAATGCCATGTTCTTAAAAGACACCAGATCGTGAGTAACCTCCAGGTGAATGTGAACTTTCTTCAGGAGCACCTTGGTTTTGTATTTTGGCCACGGCTCCGCAATGCCAGAGGAGAAGCAGTGTGGAGGAAAAAGCTATTAAGGAATCTTTTACCCATGTGTCATAAATACTGTTTTGCTGCTTTCTAGGGTGTTTCAGACGTGCCGGAGCACGTCCCAGCCATCAGACTTGAAGAAAATCCCCAAAACAGGTGACAACCCCAACTTGTTCTTTTTCTTAATCAGTGTATATCCCCAGGGAAACATAAGTTCTGTCACATGTGGGAAAAAATGAGGGTTCTGAGATAATTGAAGCCAAAATCCATCAAAGGAATAAGTCACCTGAAACCACTTTCTAGCAGCTAGCAGGATTGCTTAATTAGGCTTTCTTGAAATGCTGCAAGTCAGCACAGCTTTCCGGTGACTTCTTGGGTTGTCTGAATACCTGAACGAGGATGAGGTGAAGTTCTACTTCCTCGTGAGGTGATAGATGATGAGTAGTGTCCTCTGCCTTTTGGTCCTCAAGAATGCCACCTCAACTCCAGGTGCCCTGGCTTCACAGATAAACCCCCAGACTGAAAAATGTACCTGGTAACACATTGGGCTCTAAATGTAGCCCTGGGTTGATTGATAACAATCCCTGTGTAAGATTGAAGCATAGGAGGGCTTGCCTACAGTTTTAAGAGCCGGTTTGCAGGAAAAGGATTTCCCGTTAAGAAATGGCATATCCTGATTGTTCTTTCTTGCTCTCCCAAGACCTGAAGTGCGTCTTGGAAGCCCGGAAAGATTTGAGGAGCAGATGGAGATGGATCTCGAGACCTCGACCTCAGCTTCTTCCCAGCCAGAAGAGGCACGGACACGCTGGCTGAGTTCCACAGGGAACGTGCCCTTATCTGCGGATGAAGATTTTGAGAAGCTACTTTGGGAAATCTCAGGAGGCAGACTGGAAGCCGAAATCGACTTAGACCCAGGGAAGGACGAGGATGACCTCCTCCTTGAACTCTCCGAGATGATTGACAGTTGAACTGCGTAGTCCTAGGGTATAATTAAAAAAAAAAAAAAAATTAAAACTGTTCTTCTTGTTGGATACCCCGAGGTGATCCTTTTTCTAACTGAGGCTTTGCAATGAGACTTAAAGCACAGTCCGAAGTGGTAGAAATTGGCAGGATCTGCGCTCAGTTGTCCTAAATTTCCCTGCTGGTCAGAGTTAAGGTCTTGTGCATCCATTCTGTAACTATAGGTGGTTACCTTCGATATCGAGAGGACAAAGCACTTCTTTTGGCACAGAAAGATCTCCATTGGCACGCCATGGTGGCTGCAAATCGATCTTCTGATGGAGCGATGCTCTGAAGGCTTAAATGTAAAGCTTCTTCCTTCCTCCGCCCTTGGCACAACTCGATGTTGGGCACATTGTGAAGCTTCGGTGTTCTGATTTCTCGGACAGTTGATAGCCAAATCCTGGAGTTACTATGTCAACTCTTGACTTTTACTCGTGTATGCCATTGTTTTGACTGTACCCGTGTCAGATGATGAAGCTGTAGGGGTGGGAGGGAGCAGAATCGTTGTTCCAGTGTGTTGTGGACCAAACTTGCTGCCAGGAATGGGGGTGGGGGTCAGCCCACCCAGCCTTCCTTTCAATTATCAGGGAGGATCAAATGGTGAAAAGCAGCAGCTCTGCCATGCGGCTCCACTACCCCCACTCCCTTCTCTTGTGCTATACCAAAGTTCCCCCAGGCTTTGGTTGGTGCTTTTTGCCTGTGTGAGGACTCCGGGGCGAGCAGTCGGGACTCTGCCGCAGTCACAGGGTCGATGAAGGGTTGTTTAAGTGCCTCTTGGTTTTAAAAGTTGCTCCCCTGAGCTGCTGGCTCTGCTGCCTGCTACAGCAAATGTTCGGGTGCCATCAGCATCGCACTTGGGCGTGGGCACTGACCCTGCGGAGGACAGAGCTGAGATTCGGGTGTATTGTGTACCCTGCCACCAGCCATCGTTTTTTTTCCCCTAGCAGATCAATTTTGAATTATTTTCCGAACTTTTCGCGGCACGGTAGGCACTTCCCGCTATGATTTGTGAAGCTGTGGGGGCCCTCAGGCATTTGCTGCTGGCAGAGGAAAAGCGCTTGTCGAATTTGTTGTAAATACTTAATGTTTGGACAAAACCACGCGTCTCTGTGTGTGTGTGTGTGTGTGTGTGCTGTGACGCCCCGGCCCCACCAGGGAAAACCTCCGCTGACGAAACTGCTGCTGGAGCTCACGCAGGCCTTCATCGTGCCGAAGGACTTCACGGGGACTTCTGCCGGCTCAGAAATGGGGGAGAAAAAGCCAAATCAGGAGGAGGAGAGCTCAGAGACTGCGCCCACCTGCCCTCGCTTTCCCTTCACCCCAAGAAGCCCTGTTCTACCATCAGCCTTCGCCTCTTCTGCCTGCGGTGCTGGGAGCGGGAGCGGCGAGGCGGCAGCAGCCATGGCGTACCGCGGGCAGGGCCAGAAGGTGCAGAAGGTGATGGTGCAGCCCATCGTATCCTTCCTGCGGCTGGGGGGTGCCGGGGAGGTGGGTGGGGGGCGGCTCGGACCTCAGGGGGCTCGGCCCGGGCCTTGAGGCCTTGTCGCGGGGCCCTGAGGCCTCGCTGTGGGGTTTGGGGCCTTGTCCCGAGCCCGGAACTGTCGTCCCCGTGCTGAGCCCTTAACGCAGCGCCCCAGAACCTCATCTTCCGCTACCTGCAGAACGTGAGTACCGCGGGGAGGGGGCGGGGATGGGGATTTGGGGAGTGTGGGGGGAGTGGGGAGGGTCTGGGGATTCCCCTCGGTGAGTTTTCGGCTCCTGGCTGTGTCCCGGGACGGGTTTGTGGGGGATGGAGAGCTGTGCGGTGTGCTGGTGGGCACAAGGAGCCCGGCATTTCCCCCTCGTGTAGCCGGGCGTGCAGGGGTGTTCCCTTGTGACTGGAAACGTGTTCTTCACCAAACGTGTAGTATTCACCCGATGGTATAACGCTCAAATGTCAGATTGCACATTGGAACTGCCCCTGAGAGTTGCTCCTCGGAGCGTTTGGGAGCTGTCGTGGCTGTGGCTAGCAGGTATTTCTGAACACATGAGAGAACAAAAGTGCTCAGTGTTTGTGGCCCGACTTACTCTCCTCCTTCGTTCTGCAGAGGTCGAGGATCCAGGTGTGGCTCTATGAGCAGGTGAACATGCGGATAGAAGGCTGCATCATCGTGAGTATCCGCACGTCCCCATGTTACATCTTTCATTTTGCCTCATTCACAATCGTGTTTTTTGGTCAAGAAAAGTTATCACAAGGAAAAAGAGATTTGTACTTCTCTGCCTTTCCCCTCGCCCTGCCCTTCCCTCCCGCTCCTGAGCCCTTCGTCAGGCCTTGCTGGGCCCTCTGTCCGGCTGTCTGTCCGTCCATCCGAACCTCTGGCCATCTGTCCCACCACCCTGCCCCGTCCCTGCCCTCTCCCTAAGGAAGCAAAGAGTCCCCGGTCTGCCTTCATGGGGGGGTTGGGGGGGGGGGGAGGGAGAGGGGAGGTTCTGCTGAGAAAAAAATGGAAGATTTCCCCCTTAACGGGCGCCTTGCGAGTTCTTTCGAGTTCCAACCTTCTGCCTTCCTTCCGTAGCAGTGCCTCTAAGGGGTGCGCTGTAAGGCAGCCCTCATCTGGCGCGTTGCTCCTCCGTTCCCCCAAGGAACTGCCTTCAGGATCTGACTAACTCTGGATGCACCCGGTTGTCGCCTTAATTTCTCCTTTAGCTTGCTGAAAACAAGCCGGTTGGGTGACCTTTTGCGTTTCTCGCTTAAAATTTGGATCGAGGAGGTCTGTGTTTCCTTACGCTGATGTCCACGCTGAAGGTGCAGAAGGGTTCCGTGCTGTTGCTTGGGTCAGCCTTGTTGCCAGGTTTGGAATGTTTAGCCTACCGGTGCTTCGGTGCTGTTGGGCTGCACTCAGAGTGTGAGCTCTGGGCGTTATTTCTCAAATACTGCGTTATTTGAGCGTACAGACCCGAGATATTCTGCGGAGAGGTGATTTAAGGCACGTCAGAACCACCGCTGCGGCGTGTGCCAGCGTCGGACGCCCGTTCGAGTGATCGGGCGGAGCAGGTGAGTTGAATTTGGTGCTGGGTGGCGAGGTGGTGTTGGGGGAAGAGCTAGGCTAAGGAGAGCTTCCTCTTGCTCTGCCCCTTCCCATCTCAAATGGCCGCTTCCTGGGGAGATGGGTTCGTTGGGAGGTTAACTACAACGTTACAGTGAGGATGAGGAATCACCTTTAGTCCCGTAGGTATTTGCTGCCAGGCCGCAGCGTTGATTTCAGAAATTGTATTTAAAAAAGGGAAAAGAAAGGAAAGATGTATTCTTTAACATACTCTCTTTTCTCGGAGAGTAGATGGAGGAGCTTCAGCCGTGCCCTTCCTCCGGAAACGATTCCCAGTGTCTGCTCAGACACTGAGGAGGAAAATGGAGGAGAGCCACCCGATAGAAATAAAGGAAAGAAGGGGTCATGGATTAAGGGAAAAGCACTACTTAAAAAATTGGTGCTCTCTAAAAACGGGTTAAGGGTTTGGGACCTGCAGGTGCTGCCTACACCTGTGTGCGTTGCAGTCGTGCCTGTTGCCACTGAGCAAAACGGGGAGAGCTGCTTTGTCGAACGCGGCGTGTTAAAGCACGTGCCACTGCCTGGAAGAAAAGCACGGACTTCCCTCGTGTGGGCCTTCTTCCCTAGCGATCTGTGGTTTACCTGATGGTTTCCCATAAGCTGAGAATGTTTAAAAGAAAAAAAAAAAAAACAAAAATCAAAAACCAACACCAACGTTGAGAGTGGTGAAGCAGATCCTCACGTGGGGACTCAGAATCAGCGGTGACATCACCATGCGAAGCATTGTGTGTGCTTCGGGTTGGGGCTGCTGCGAGCCTCGCAGCGGGGAGGGAGAGCGGATCCGGGGTGCCTCTGTGTCAGCCCTCTGCCCTGGTGGCTTTGTGAGCACTGAGAGTTTGACTCCTGTGTTCCCAGCTTTCGCTTCCGCACCTGCGGTGTGGCAGAGCCAGCGAGCTGCTTGCTCAGCTGGAGGAGGAAGAGGAGTGACCTCAACATTGCCGAGGTAAAGCACAATTATTGAAAAGATTTGGCAAAGATGTGGGTTGTACCAGCGCGGCTGCTGCAGCTGCAGCAGATCCTGGAGCATTGGAGAAGATAGAGAGGGTTTTCTTCATGAAAAGAATGCTGTTAAAAGTGTTTTCATGCCAGAAATTAGGATAAACGCCTCTGTTGTTTGACATCCTCTATTGAGCTGGCACATTGGCATTACAGCGTACCTGGCACGCTGTTTGTATTAAAAAAAAAAGGTATTTTATTCAGGGCAGGCCAGAAACCTGCCTTGGCACTTGCACATCGCAGCAATGCTTACAGACCCTACATCCTGGCTGCCAGGCCAGGATCTAAATCCGATGGTGCTGTTGGTAAACTGAAGCTCAGGAAGCGCTTCTGGGTTTTTTTGTCCTTCCATGTGAATTTTTACCCTGTGAAGATGGTGTATTAAGCTATTTTCGTAACAACAAATAGGTTTAAAAGCAGTTTCAGTTTAACATCTACACGCTTGGGTGTTATTAACAGAGCTTTGTATACTGAGCTGGTGCTTGGTAGGAGAAAAAACATCAATCTTACCTGGGAAACCTGGACCCCCTCAGCTACATACTGCTATGAGGAAACTCAGATGTAAGAACACACTTAAATAACACCTCACCAGAGCTGTTGTGCTCCTGACCACCAAAGGCACCTTTTTCCAACACCGTCGTACTGGAAGTTGATGCAGCTGGTTCCATCCGTAACGTGTGACTGTACAGTGCTGTAAAAGAACTATTTTTTCACAGCTTTGGAGAAAGTGAAGCAGAGAAAACCACGCATAACCACTGATACCTGGACCCCAAACTGCCACAGGCTGACGGTGATGCCCACTGGATATCTCCTGATACCCTGCTGCCTTCTGACTGCTCCAGCAGAAGTCCTGTTTTAATTAGCCAGCAGGTCCCTCTGAGGGAGGGACTTTGCTAAAACTCCTGCCGTAGGAAGTATCCTACGGGAGCCAAGTTGCTAAACCGATGTGTGGTTTTCCCTTAACCCCCTCACCCCTGACTTTCCAGCTCCTGACAGCACTGCCCACGTGTGCAGTGTCACCGTGTGCCATCTAGGTGCCAGCTGCCATGGTTTATATATTGTAAAATTAGTGATTTGGGACTCGTGAGCACTGAGGAGAGGCTAGCAATTGCTTAAGAGCTTTCCTTGTGTCGCTCTGGGGCAGGGAGATGGGTGAAACATCTTAGGCTTGAAAGTGATTCCCTGCAGAGTGACGTGCTCAGATCTGCACAACAGATCTGTCGTTTTGGTCACCTTATTAGATCCCTGCTTGAGAGGTTGCTTGCAAGAATCGATTCGTCTTCACCTTGATGTGTCAAGCTAAAGACAAATCTGTGCCGAAGCACTGTTTGATCAGACGAGTGCCTCAGTTCAGGATTGTTCTTTGACAGCTACAGAAACAGCAGGACGATCAGCGCCTTCAGGAACAGATGAATTTGATCTTGAGGCTGTCGTAAAACAGGTCCCTGAAGTCTGAAGACTCTTCAAATAGTTTGGGCCAGCAAGGAGCAGCTGTACGTGGCGGCTGCGGTAACTCGGGGCTCCGAGTCTCAGAGAGCGTGGTGAAAGGTGACCCCCAGCTGGCTGCTGGAGGAAGCTGAGGCAGCGTTCAGCTCTAACCTTTGCCTTCTTGGCTGGCATCTTTGCACTCCTGCTGTCAGTGGGTGTTGAGTGTCCTTCCCGGCAGCCTCAGAACGTGCCCTCAGATGTAGGCAGCATTTAGCAGCTAGAATTCCCTCAAATAGAAAGAGTACAAATGATGCGTTTTCTGCTTTTGCTTTGGAACTCTTAGCTTGAGGTTTTCCTGCAGGCCATGAGGTTTCTTGCAGCAGCAGGGATGAGTTGTGTTAGCAAGAGGCTGTTCTGTGCTTCGACTGTGGGAAGATGAATGGTTACGTGTGCACCGTTAAATATAACTTGACACCTAGCACACCGCACTTGCAGCCTGTGGGGTGCTTTAACAAGCAGGTAAATCAGCAGAGGCTGTTTTGCAGCCGGGGTGATGCTGGGTGATTAAAAAGCAGGGGCAGAACAAGGAGTTTCTAGTGTTTGTTCTTGCTTGTCATCCGACTCTCCACTTCCACTGTTCTTTAAAAAAAACAAAAACAAACAAACAAACAAATAAAAAAAAAAACAAGCAAGGGGTAAGCATCTTAATATCTTTATTATAAATGGAAGGCACAAAAGAGGCCAGCAACAGAGACTGTCCAAGAGAAATGCTTTGTGCTTTATAAACAAACAAGGAAGTACCCTTAGGTGGGTGTGATAATCCTCCTCTAATGCGTTTTTGGGGTGCAAAAATAGATTTGTTCCTTTCTTGCTCTTCTCTGCAGGACAAAGGCAGAATAGGCACTGCAAAGTTAGACCAGGGAGGTCAGTTTGTTCCGTACTGAGAAAGACAAGCCTGTAAAACAAACTAGACAGATTTTCTTTGTAGTATTCATCTTCCTTCAGCAAAGGCAAAGCTTATGACACTTGTTGGTGTGTATTTCCAGACCCCCAGCTACTGGCACTGTAGCGCATCTCTAATTCTTTGGTACAAAAGGTTCAAAATCTCTTAATGCAAAAATTTTACCAGCACCCTGGAGCAAAAAAAAAAGAAATCTAAAACCCTTACCAACTTCTATTACAGACCTGCTGAGTGCACCAGAGTTACTCATTTTTATTCAGGCTTTCAGGGGCAACTTCAGTTGGTTTAGCGCTTGGATTGCTATGTTGGCAGATGTCAGTTTAAAAAAAAAAAAAAAAGCTTTTGAGGTCCTTTTTAAAATGAGACTGCTTTTTTGGAATTTGGAATACTGCAAGGTATCGTTGGTTTTGCTTTCTTCCTATTCCTTAGACCAGATCCATTCAGATTCTGAACAGCGTTCCCGGTGTGTTCAGGAAAATGGAAGGCAACAAGCAAAATGATGAGCTCCTTGGGCAGTCAAAAGAGCTAAATCTGGAGAGTGTTTTGAGTCAAACTTCCATGCTAAGGAGCACCAGTAATTGTTAGAAGTAGCTGCAGAGGAACCTGCATGGCACTGGGTGTGTTTCTGAAGGTGCTAAAGGTCCGAAGTGACGATTCCTACCCATACTAAAGAAGAGAAGGAAACGTTGCACTTAACTACTGTTTTTATTCCCTTTGTCCAGCAGTCAAAAGCAGTAACTAATATGAGAACCCAACTTTTCCTCTCTTTATTTTAGATTTGGGAAAATTCCCTGCCAAAACAATATTTCCTGGAAAATTCACTAGTGTTTGTGTGAGTAAAAGCTTCCAACCTTTTATTATTAATTTGTAAGAACTATTTCATCCACTTTTGTCCAGAAGAGTCAGAAATAATTTGCACAGAAATGTGCAGCGTTTTAATGAAAGGATTCAGAATCACTCTAATTTGAACTGGTTGCAGGTTTTGTGACATTTAGTGTCTTAAAAAAAAAAAAATCAAAATTTCTGACTTCATATCAGAAAAAAAGAAAAAAAAATGCTTGTGGCGAAATAAAATCTGTTGCAGCTCTGCTCATCGAAAACTCATTGGCTGTTAAATTGGACCTAAGTCGTCTTCTCTAACCTTTCATGATCCTGCAGCAATGGCTGATGATGGATATATGGATTAGGGAACAGCACGTGATGGCAAACCTGTGGTATTTGCTACTGTACTGGGTCTGGCTGGAATGTTTACTTTCCCTGCAGCAGCCCATACAGTGCCGTACTCTGTACTTGTAGCTGGAACAGCAGTGTTATCACACCAGTGTTGTGTGTACTGCTGAGCAGCAGTGGCACAGCATTGGGCCTTTCTCTAACCCTCCTAGGGGGTGGGCAAAAAGGTGAGGAGAGAAACATCACTAGGGCAGCTGACCTAAACCAATCAAAGGGATATTCCATACCATGTGATGTCCCACTCAGCAATAAAAGGTGGAAACAGGAAGAAGAGGGGAGGGGTGGGCTCTCGTTGGGAAAACGTCGGTCCTCCTCTCGAACACCGGCTGCGTGCGTTGAGGCCTTGCTTCAAGGACGTGGTCAATCATGGCTCATTTGTGGGAAGTAGAGAGTAATTTCTTTCCTCTGCACTTCCATATAGCCTTCATTTATTTTGTTTGTTTGTTTTCCTCCCTTCTTTTTATTTTTCCTTTTCCCCTTTCCCTTTTTATTTCCCCTTAGTTAAATTGTTTAGTTCATGGTAGTCTTTATTTAATTATTATAATTTTTTCCCTTTAATTAAATTATCCTTATCTCAACCCGTGAGTTGTTCTTTGCTTTACTTCTCCCCCTCCTCATCTAAAGGAGGGGGAGTGAGAGAGCGGTTGTGGGGTTTAGCTGCCCAGCACGGTAAAACCACCACAGCTACAGCGCAGAAAGAAAAACCAAATTGCTTCCAAAAAATCAAAGTAATTCAAAATCCTTGGTATCATGCAGCCGTGCCACTGGCAAAGTGAGCATTCCCCTGCCTCTCAAAGCTTGCTGTACCCTTGATCTGCTGTCTTGCTGCTGTTAATTGATTGCAACTCTACATGTCTGATCAGGGCTACGAGTTGTTCTCGATATGGAGATCATACAACATCTACTGTGCACGCTTGTGTGTATAGATATGTTTATCCTGTATGCATGTATATCCGTATACATATTTGTGTGCTGGCCCCCAGATCCCTCATGTTACAAAGCATCGGCCTCGAAGGCATACTCATCAAAATCTTTTGCAGAGCCTCCATTTTTTTCTAGTTCCCTCAAAATGAGAGAATTTTTACGCGCTCTCTGTGTCGAAAAGGCAAAAATTCTGATTTTCACTGTCGCTCTCGCTAACTTTCTCTCACTCCCTCCTCGTGTGTGTATAAACACAGATGTGTGTATGCGTATGCACATCAGTGGATTTAGATGCACTGGTATGTTTTTTGCTGTACAGGTAATAAAGACGGGGAAAGGTTTTTGTGTTTTCTTAATAGGTGAAGAAATCTTGAAGACCAGAGATTGGAACATGCTGAATTTTAAATTAAAAAAAAAAAAAAGAAAAAAAAAGTTAAATTGTCCGGCTGTGGAAGATGGAGCCTCATTTTTGCAGCCACTTTGAATCACGAGTTCATCTCTAAATGCGCTGTTTTTTTTTTTGTTTTTGTTTTGGTTTTTGGTTTTTGTTTTTTATTTTTTTGAAGAGCTAACTAACCGTGGCTGCATCCAGTCTGAGAGAGCATTCAAATGGACTTGCTTCCTCTCTTAGTTATAAGCTGTTTAAAAGCGCATCCTTTGTTTGAATTGTGGATGAGAGGTTCCCTTGGCAAAGTGAGGAGGAAAATTCTTCCTACCCCTTTATTATTAATTCACGGATTCAGTCTTGGTTCGGCCTACAGGAGCAGTTAACTGGAAGCCTTTGAAGATCGATAACTTTGCTGAGGTTGTCCAGGTAGGTGAAATCGAAGACCCACAGGGCCTGGAACGTGCTGTTTAATGCGTCCTTACTGTGTTCTAGAGAAGTTATTTGTAGCCATAGTTGATTATTGACTTGCATGTATCATCAGGCGGTTTTTTAAGGAGTGACTCCGTTTTCAGGCTTCCAGATGTGCTCCAAGTCATATTATTGAGGATGTGGAAGAGAACGCTTGCTGACAAAGCTCCTGGCAGCTTTACAGAACTTTAATATTTAGTTAGTTCATGTAACAGCTGATTTCAAGGCTTTGCTCTCTTTGAGAGACTGATAACTTGATTTGATTAACTGAAGAAAGCTGGAAAAATGTTTGTTCCTCATTATTTTTCACTTGTTACTTTCTTTCGGGTTACTTTTAAAAAGAAGATTTCACTGATCACAAGCCAGTAGAAGACTTTCAGCCCAGGCAAGGGTGAAGACAGCTCTCTCCAAGAGCAGAGGAAGTCCCTGTGGAGAGAACCCGAGCTTGTTAGCAGAACTCGTCGGCATGTCTAAACAAGGAGACGATTGCTACTTCTATTTCTATTCTACCTGTAGCAAGGTATGGCTGGCTTTCCTTTGCTTTGCTTTTTTCTCCCCTTTTTTCAGGAAGGAGTAGATTAGGAGGAGGAAGCACACTGGTCTTTGGTTAACTTGAGAACCAGATAGATTGTGAATTCAGTTGTAGCACCATTAGGCAGCAGCATGGCCATTTTTGAGGCTGTACTCTATTTTCCTTGTTGGTTTCCTTTTGGTTCCAGGGAGACAAATGTGCCTACCGCCACTGCGAAGCTGCTCTGGGCAATGAGACGGTCTGCAAGCTGTGGCAGGAGGGTCGTTGTTTCAGGAATGTCTGCCGATTCAGACACATGGAAATTGACGTGAGTGCCTAACAATGTGTTCTCAAAATAAATCCACAAAAGCATTTTTCAGTGCCGTAGGTGTACTGATTGTGCTTTTGGAGGATAGATTTGTTTGCTTCAAAATCATACTGGTTTCTGTTACCAAGAGAGGGGGTGGGAGGAAGCAGAGGGAAATAAAATCAATGCCTTAGGTATGTCTTAGCAAGATATTTGTTTATTTTTTTTATTAGATGCTGACAGTTTTCTCAAGAGATGCAGAATAGCTGTTAAATAGACTGCTAAAACGTGCTGGAGCAGGGGGGTAATAAACAGGCTGTTCTATCCTCATGGGAGCAGGCTTGATAATGAACTATCAGGTGTCTTCTGACCCACAGTCCTTCAGATAACGCTGTTGTAGCTGCCTGGGGTAGGAAGTGGGGAAAGTTAAAGGTGCAGCAGAACTAAGTCTCCAAGAAGTAGTTCTAGACAGGGTTAACCTAGGCAATTTCAGATGTTCTTTTTCCCTCTGAATAATCCTAGTATAATCCTAGGTGTATTAGTTTAAGCCACCCTCAAGTGATGTCTGAGAGTGCCTGTCTTCTCAAACTGAGTGATGACCAAACTAAATGTGCATAGTGGTTACAGCTTATGCAAACTTTGTGAATATGCCCAGAAATACTACACTTAACTGAGAAACTGACCTTTGGAATGCTGTTTCAGCACTGTGTTGTGACAGCTGTCACGATCTGGAGCTGTGCATCTCTTTGCAAGCCTCAGGTGCATGTTATCACGAGCTTTTCTTTCTTTCTGTCTTCAGAAAAAGCGCAGTGAGATTCCTTGCTACTGGGAGAACCAGCCGGGAGGCTGTCAGAAAGCCAACTGTGCTTTTCATCATGCAAAGGGACGTTACATCGATGGACAATTCTTACCACCAAGCAAGAGTGAGTTTAGGTCCTTTTTCTTTAAGCGCTGAAGAATTAATTTTGAGTATTACTTAGTGGGTGCCAATCCTGTAGGGGGCGTCAGGTAACTGTTCATTTGTGAGGGCAGGAAAAGGTCTGCAGTCATAGGTGTACTGCACCGAGTGTACTGCTGGTGTTTGTTTTCTGCTTTCGTGCTCAGCTTCTCTTTGCTTTGTGTGATGTTTGCCTTGCAGTTTGCTTCCTGTTGTTTCCTCTTTTGCTGGGTGGTAGGGAGATGTGTTGTTGTTGGAAGGGAAATCATTGTTCACGGTGTAAGCAGTGATGGGATGGGCAAAAGGAGATGCTGAATTCGTTGTCTGTGCGGGTTATCTGCCTTTGCTACCATCTCTTTGCATTGTGGTCAAAGTTTTAAACTGCCATATTACCGATGATCCTCCTCTTCCTCTAGCTACACTGCCAAGTCCGCCTGAGTGCGCGGACGATGATCTGAAAGTGGCTCAGATGTCACTGCAGCAAAACAAACTTTCTGTCCAGTCAAATCCCTCTCCACAGCTAAGGGGGTGACGAAAGTGGAAAACTCTGAAAATGTCCCAAGCCCTACACACCCTCCAGTTGTAATCAATGCTGCAGATGATGATGAAGATGATGATGGTGAGCATGTTTTGGTTCTTGGAAGGAATTTGTGCTGTAAATGAATGTGTTAAATCTTTGTTTCTTGAAGGAATCTGTGCTGTAAATGAGTGTATAAATCACAGATGACCTGAGGTCTGACTAGCGATAGGGCAGGCAGTCTGGCCAGGTCACTGGTGGCTTTGTCTGGCAGTCAGTGGACAGAAGCTGAAACGTTGGAGGAAAGCTTAGAACCACTCCTGGCTTTAGCTGGTCTTTTGTGTAAAGTTCTATGTGAAACTAGGAAGGAAATTTCTTTTTTCTGTCTGAAGAGCAATGTGTTGTGTAGTAGTTAAAGCTGCAGAGAGAATCTAGAGTCCTAGATGTTTTGTCCTAGTGTATTCTACTTAGGAGTTCATCAGGTCAGTGTAGCTGTTTAAAAACAAACAAACAAACAAACAAAACAAAACAGCAACAAAGTTTTTTATATGAACCATGGGCTGAAGTGTCACTGCATGAGCTACGTAATCATGACCAACCTGGTCTATGCATAACTGAATCGATTTTTCCCCTTCAGACCAACTTTCTGAGGAAGGAGAAGAAACTAAAACTCCCGTCCAGCATCCAGCTGCGGAAGGCAAAAATGGATTACGGGTGATTTCCACTCGGAAAGGCAGTTCTATTACTACTAAACAAGGTATGCCAGCACCTTAGTAGGATAAATCAGAAGAACTTGACAGTTAAGTCAAAAGCAGCGTGGTGTAAAAACACAACAAAATGTAGGGGTGCTGAATGGAGTCGGTTATTTCCATGATCTCATTTCTGCCATTAATACCATCATGTGCCCATTGGGTCAGAAAGGTGAACTCCTTTTCTTTACTTTTGGAGAACAAAACAGGGCCACAGCATGGAGTTTAAATGGCTGCACGTGCAGCCTTGCAACCACTGCTGATAAGCCATATCTAACGATAGAGGGATCTAATATTGTGTAAATGGATTAAAATTAAAACTACATTTTGAACCCTGAAGGATGAAAGGAGGGGCAAAATGCCATTGGTTCTATGGCTCTTTCACTTGTGAGGAGTGTTGACAGGCTTTATTCGAAATACTTCAGAAAGTTCCTGAGCGCTAAGAAGCCTGAGGACCTGTGGTCCTCAGTGAGTGCCTCTAAGCCTGTCTCATGAACTGTTTCCTGTTTTCAGAGGGCAATCTGAATTTTGGAATAAAAACACTTGAGGAAATCAAATGGCAGAAGATGAAGGAAAAAAATAAGAGACACGGTGGTGAGTTAATATTGCCTACTTTCTTATCCTGTTCACGGCAGGTGATGGTGACTGGGAGCTGCTTGAGGGACAGACTTCCATTTTTAGCTGGGGGCATAAAGCAACCTGATTCTCAGCCAGCTGGTATTCTAAATGGGAGTCCAAAGGGCAACCAGAGGCAAATTAGTCACCTCTCTTCTTTACATGCTCTGCTTGCTGTATTTTTGACAGTAACAAATCATTTAAAGTTTTTTGTTCTTTGTGATAGTTTTTTATGTTGGGTAAACTTCCTTATGTTTTGGTTGCTCTGAACAGAAGGTTCTTCAAGATCTTCTCTTCGTCCCGTTGATTCTATGATTTTTCCTGCTCCAGAAGAGGAAAATGTCCGGACAGTGGTGAGAACTGTGACAGTGTCTTCCAAGAAAGGTAATAATGAATGCTTTTGTTTTGATTTCATTACTCCTAAACTGGAGGGTTAAGCAATAATTAAAACAATTCACCCATGTTAGCCTTCTGGTGCTGCCTTCTGTTCAAAACGTGCTTTTATGCTTAAAGTCCCTGGTTGTACTGGAAAGATTTGGTGCTCAGGTTAAGTGCAGTGGCAGGAGAAAAAAAAAAGTGTCAGTATGCCAATAGGGGGGTAACTGAAAAACAGAAGAGTAACGAGAAGAGCGAGCTGTAGAAGCCAGTGCTATATAAGAAGCAATTTCTGAAGCATTAAAGAGGCGTACAGTGGCAGGTGTGGACACAGTATGACAGGTGTTTGTGTATAAATTGTTTAGAGCTGTGCAAATGCCTTTTAAAGGGAAAAAAGTGTGGAAGTACTTTTACTCGTAGACATTCACCTTAGAAAGGAATATTTCTCAGCATTTGCACCTAAGAATATTCTGCTTGCTTATGCAGCTTTGTTCTGCACAAAGTATAGGTGTCAAGCAGACTCAGATTCACTCTCTACTATCTCAGCTGGAATTTGAAGCAAGCACTGAGACTATTAATATTTTTTTTCCATGTTAATTATAGTTAAAATATGAGTTTGTGTGGTCTAGCTGTCAAAACAGTGTCTGACTAGGGTTTTTTGGACATGGGCTAACAGGATAATATTTCTGTTGGCTACTGGTTTCTGTGAAATAGAAAAAAAAATTCCCTTTTGTTTTAGGGGAGGAACCTGTGGTTCGAGTAGATCTTGCTGATAGACAAGGAAAACGGAAAGCCTCCGCGGGTGAGAACTTTTTACGAGCTGTTACGTAGGTGCTGCCTTCTATATATGACTGCATTAAAGAGTATTTGTGATGTATGAAGGGAAAATACATTGCAGTGGAGATCTGTGTTGACGGCAGAAATGGAAAAAAAAAAAAAAATCATTTAGCAGCTGAAAGGCAATTCTATGAAAATATGCTTGAAAAAGAGAAGCTTATTGTTGACTGTTCTCAAACCTTCCTGCAAAGAAAAGTTCTTACAATATTCCTTGTTTTCTCTGAAGATGATGTAGGCAGCCTTCCAGTGAAGCGCAGCCTTGCTGAAAGGCTGGGGAAGAAGGTAGAGGCTCCGGGAAATGCTGACAAAGCACCCAAGAGAGAGACAGGTACTAAACGGGCATCTGGATTGGATTCCTGGGTTTCGTATTTAGTCTTTCTGTTTGTCCTTTTCCAGTGATGTTTCTTGTTGCATGTTGGCTGAGGTCGTAATCACTGGGATTCAAAGCTACCTTTCCTGTCTTGTTTTGAAATGTGAACCTGAAGTTGACATTATGCAGCCTCCCTAATTCGTTCTTTTTCTGTTTTGCAGTTCGAGTTCCCAAGTCTCTGAAGGACAGGCTGGGATTACCTCCTAAACAGACCAGTACTGAGAGAGGTAACAGCTAGATCTTAAATATGCTTTCTCCTCCTTCCTTTCGACGAACTTGGACTGCTTTCATACATCCCTACAAACTAATTTAAACGAAAACAAAGAACTGACGCCTCTTGGTTGAGTGCTGAAGCTCTTCTGACAGCCACTATCAGAACTCTGGCTCTAGGTGTGTGTTTATTTTCTACTTGTGCCTTGTCGAGGTTTTTAGCTGCTTCTGTGAACCGTTACGTACAATTAGAATAGAACCACTGCCAGGAGCAGGAATTTGAAATGCAGTCTGAAAAAGTAATAAAGTAAAGCAGCATTTCTGTGTAGCAGTTCTCTCTGGATAGGGCTGGTCTTCAAAATACAAGTGGCTCAGAGGAGGAGGAGAATGTTGTTCTAAGGATATTGTTCTAAGATGCATTATTGGGAACGCTCAAGATGAGTTTTCCTTAGTGCTCTGACAAATTTTGGAGACTTAAAATATTGCTGGACTCTCTTTAAATGTTGGTGCTTCTCCTCATTTCTTGATGATGACAGGGAAGGCTGCTAAGCCGATGGGAGAGATCCATGTGAAAACACTGGAGGAAATCCGTCGTGAGAAAGCTCTTCAGAGACGCGAACCTCAAGCCAAAGCCGAGGCTGAAGGGCACGGTAAAACTGAAGATTCCAGCGCAGGGGCAAGAGCTGCTCGTGCAGGTCGCATGCAAACTTTCTCTGAAGCCTTGTCTGAAAAAAAGAATAATCGCTTGGTAGAAGAGAAGAAAAAAGCAGGAGAATGCCATAGCAAGAGCAAAATTCAGGGTGAGTCCAAGAAGCAGCTCGCTCTGTCCGGGCCCAGCAAAGGGCAGGCGAAGGAGCCGGCAGGAAAAGTCAAGCCAGAAGGAGAAGTGCGTGTTAAAACCTTGGAAGAAATAAAGCGTGAGAAAGCTCTGCGGATGCAGCAGAGTGAAGGAGATGTGCCAGCTCCCTCGGCACAACCCGGACCTGCCCCAGCAGAGCAGAAATCTTTATGGAGCACAAAACTAACAGGTAATAAGATGCTTTAATGCCTGCCCCAGTGAGGTGCTTCCCATATTGAGCAAGTTCAGTTTGCTCAGGATCTGCTTCATGGATAAATGCTGAATGGCTTGCACATTGTAGCCTTTCTCTCTCTCTCTCATGGGACACAAGGAAATAAATGCACAAAGGAAACAAGTACCCAGCTTTCTTTATTTCTGCCGTTGACAACACTTTTTTTTTGTCTTTTTTTAAAGCACCTGAAAAAGAAGAAAAGAAGGCAGTGGAATTGAACCGGCCTTTTCCTAAACTTTCCTCTGGACCTGATGTACAGGTGAGTCCTCTGTGAAGACACACATACATTCGTACAATTTCTGATAATTCTGACAAGTTTTGTTACTCACCGTGTGCCACCCTCTTGAGTGTGTTCTTACCCTTCAGCAGCTGGTAGGAGCTGCAGTGCAGTCTAAATCCTATCGCCAGCAGCATTTCCAGACAACTCTGTAATCCTCAAACTTGGAATCAGTCTGTTTATACCACAGCAAGAAAGAAACCCTGTTAGCACCAGCTGAAATCTACACAGTTAACGTGGAGGGAATTCTTTTTGTTCTTACTGACTTGATCTGTCAGACATGAAGGATTTAATACAGAAGGCCAGAGTTCTGTGTTCAAGGAAATCAATCTGTCAGTGGATACTGTATAGGGGAACTTGTATGACTTTCTGCTGCTTAAAAAGAATGTGATAAATAGATGTACAGCAGAACACCCTAGCTGTTTAAAGAAGCTTGCCATAGTGGATATTGCAGATATGTGAGACTGCGTCCATAGTAAAGCATGGCTCTTGTTACAGGCAGAATTTTATGGGAAAAAAAACAAACAAACAAACAAACAAAAAAACCAACAGTAACCTGAACGAGATTAATATGCTGTTCCACATCAAGACCATTTTGGAGGGATTGCTGATCAGATTTTCTTAACGAAATCTCCACGGATTTTATTTATTTTTTTTGTCCTACTCATGCACTACTTTTCTTTCCTTCTAGCCCACTCAGCAGAGTGGAACTCGTAAATGTCCAGAGAAGAGCTTTGAAGAGAGACGGTGGGAGAAGTGGCAACAGAGAGAACAACAAGAGAAGCTTCGGCAGGAGGAAGCTGCTGTCAAATCTACTGCTGGCTTCTTTAATACTGAACCAGCAGGGAAAGTGGCAGCTCAATTTCAGGGCCAGGAAGCTAAAAGTAAGTGTTGAAGGTTAAGAGTTACTTAGGTTGTCTTCTGAAATACAGACAGAAGATGACAATTCTCATGCTGTAACTCTGGCTGGGTGCATTTTGCCACGCAGTGCTACGAAGCGAAGGGTGTACTTTCTTTTTCTTAGTTTGTTTCTTTTCCTGCCAGCCAGATGTTAGGTAAGGAACGGGAGACTAGAAAATGACACTACAAATGTGGACTTTGTAGAACAACTTAACTGTGGGACATCACTGCAAGGGAGAGGAAGCTGGTACAAGAGTTGCACACACTCTTGTCCTACTATAACTGCTGCTTTTTCCTTTCCTAGCGGGAGCGGGACTTTAAATATAAAAGCTGTCTATATTTGTGAACCTAGCTTGCACTTAGGATTGCTATGTGTCTGAGGTTTCCCTTGTCCTGGATTATTATTTACTGTAGCTCTTCGGTTTCTTTGTTCCTTTGTATGGCTTGTTGGTAGACAGAGTTTACTATGTGGAAAAGATTCCTGAGAATCCAGGCAATGGCGGTGTAATTGTGCTGGCGAAATGCATTTAAGTGTGTAGAAGGACTGTGGAAATGATTAAGAGAACCTGGATTTTTCCTGAGGCAGAGCAAGACTGTATCAGTTCTCTCTTCCTTTTACTCTAGCCAACTTTATGACATCTGCGAAGCCTTCGCGTGGGAAAGTCACTTTCCCCAAGAAGAAGGCACTGAAACGTAAGGCACCTGGGAGTTACCCGTCTGCCATAGCAGCTGTGGAACTACAGACTGCCTTTGATGCTGACATGATGGGACCTCCAGCCAGAAAAGCAGCCATGGTAAGGCCAGGGGCTAATGCAGCGATGGATCCCTTGTTAAATTTCTACCCTCCTCTATTTGAAAAGGTGGAAAACTCAAACGTTCTGCAGGCCTTCTGTTTCCTTAGAAATCCAGTAGCTGTCTCCAGGATGCTTGTAGAACCCTTCTGTATTTATGAGATGAATGGCACTCTTTAACCGGTACTCTGATGCTGTGATTTCTCTGGTGTGGGGGATTTTGTCCATTAATGCCATGTTCTTAAAAGACACCAGATCGTGAGTAACCTCCAGGTGAATGTGAACTTTCTTCAGGAGCACCTTGGTTTTGTATTTTGGCCACGGCTCCGCAATGCCAGAGGAGAAGCAGTGTGGAGGAAAAAGCTATTAAGGAATCTTTTACCCATGTGTCATAAATACTGTTTTGCTGCTTTCTAGGGTGTTTCAGACGTGCCGGAGCACGTCCCAGCCATCAGACTTGAAGAAAATCCCCAAAACAGGTGACAACCCCAACTTGTTCTTTTTCTTAATCAGTGTATATCCCCAGGGAAACATAAGTTCTGTCACATGTGGGAAAAAATGAGGGTTCTGAGATAATTGAAGCCAAAATCCATCAAAGGAATAAGTCACCTGAAACCACTTTCTAGCAGCTAGCAGGATTGCTTAATTAGGCTTTCTTGAAATGCTGCAAGTCAGCACAGCTTTCCGGTGACTTCTTGGGTTGTCTGAATACCTGAACGAGGATGAGGTGAAGTTCTACTTCCTCGTGAGGTGATAGATGATGAGTAGTGTCCTCTGCCTTTTGGTCCTCAAGAATGCCACCTCAACTCCAGGTGCCCTGGCTTCACAGATAAACCCCCAGACTGAAAAATGTACCTGGTAACACATCGGGCTCTAAATGTAGCCCTGGGTTGATTGATAACAATCCCTGTGTAAGATTGAAGCATAGGAGGGCTTGCCTACAGTTTTAAGAGCCGGTTTGCAGGAAAAGGATTTCCCGTTAAGAAATGGCATATCCTGATTGTTCTTTCTTGCTCTCCCAAGACCTGAAGTGCGTCTTGGAAGCCCGGAAAGATTTGAGGAGCAGATGGAGATGGATCTCGAGACCTCGACCTCAGCTTCTTCCCAGCCAGAAGAGGCACGGACACGCTGGCTGAGTTCCACAGGGAACGTGCCCTTATCTGCGGATGAAGATTTTGAGAAGCTACTTTGGGAAATCTCAGGAGGCAGACTGGAAGCCGAAATCGACTTAGACCCAGGGAAGGACGAGGATGACCTCCTCCTTGAACTCTCCGAGATGATTGACAGTTGAACTGCGTAGTCCTAGGGTATAATTAAAAAAAAAAAAAAAATTAAAACTGTTCTTCTTGTTGGATACCCCGAGGTGATCCTTTTTCTAACTGAGGCTTTGCAATGAGACTTAAAGCACAGTCCGAAGTGGTAGAAATTGGCAGGATCTGCGCTCAGTTGTCCTAAATTTCCCTGCTGGTCAGAGTTAAGGTCTTGTGCATCCATTCTGTAACTATAGGTGGTTACCTTCGATATCGAGAGGACAAAGCACTTCTTTTGGCACAGAAAGATCTCCATTGGCACGCCATGGTGGCTGCAAATCGATCTTCTGATGGAGCGATGCTCTGAAGGCTTAAATGTAAAGCTTCTTCCTTCCTCCGCCCTTGGCACAACTCGATGTTGGGCACATTGTGAAGCTTCGGTGTTCTGATTTCTCGGACAGTTGATAGCCAAATCCTGGAGTTACTATGTCAACTCTTGACTTTTACTCGTGTATGCCATTGTTTTGACTGTACCCGTGTCAGATGATGAAGCTGTAGGGGTGGGAGGGAGCAGAATCGTTGTTCCAGTGTGTTGTGGACCAAACTTGCTGCCAGGAATGGGGGTGGGGGTCAGCCCACCCAGCCTTCCTTTCAATTATCAGGGAGGATCAAATGGTGAAAAGCAGCAGCTCTGCCATGCGGCTCCACTACCCCCACTCCCTTCTCTTGTGCTATACCAAAGTTCCCCCAGGCTTTGGTTGGTGCTTTTTGCCTGTGTGAGGACTCCGGGGCGAGCAGTCGGGACTCTGCCGCAGTCACAGGGTCGATGAAGGGTTGTTTAAGTGCCTCTTGGTTTTAAAAGTTGCTCCCCTGAGCTGCTGGCTCTGCTGCCTGCTACAGCAAATGTTCGGGTGCCATCAGCATCGCACTTGGGCGTGGGCACTGACCCTGCGGAGGACAGAGCTGAGATTCGGGTGTATTGTGTACCCTGCCACCAGCCATCGTTTTTTTTCCCCTAGCAGATCAATTTTGAATTATTTTCCGAACTTTTCGCGGCACGGTAGGCACTTCCCGCTATGATTTGTGAAGCTGTGGGGGCCCTCAGGCATTTGCTGCTGGCAGAGGAAAAGCGCTTGTCGAATTTGTTGTAAATACTTAATGTTTGGACAAAACCACGCGTCTCTGTGTGTGTGTGTGTGTGTGTGTGCTGTGACGCCCCGGCCCCACCAGGGAAAACCTCCGCTGACGAAACTGCTGCTGGAGCTCACGCAGGCCTTCATCGTGCCGAAGGACTTCACGGGGACTTCTGCCGGCTCAGAAATGGGGGAGAAAAAGCCAAATCAGGAGGAGGAGAGCTCAGAGACTGCGCCCACCTGCCCTCGCTTTCCCTTCACCCCAAGAAGCCCTGTTCTACCATCAGCCTTCGCCTCTTCTGCCTGCGGTGCTGGGAGCGGGAGCGGCGAGGCGGCAGCAGCCATGGCGTACCGCGGGCAGGGCCAGAAGGTGCAGAAGGTGATGGTGCAGCCCATCGTATCCTTCCTGCGGCTGGGGGGTGCCGGGGAGGTGGGTGGGGGGCGGCTCGGACCTCAGGGGGCTCGGCCCGGGCCTTGAGGCCTTGTCGCGGGGCCCTGAGGCCTCGCTGTGGGGTTTGGGGCCTTGTCCCGAGCCCGGAACTGTCGTCCCCGTGCTGAGCCCTTAACGCAGCGCCCCAGAACCTCATCTTCCGCTACCTGCAGAACGTGAGTACCGCGGGGAGGGGGCGGGGATGGGGATTTGGGGAGTGTGGGGGGAGTGGGGAGGGTCTGGGGATTCCCCTCGGTGAGTTTTCGGCTCCTGGCTGTGTCCCGGGACGGGTTTGTGGGGGATGGAGAGCTGTGCGGTGTGCTGGTGGGCACAAGGAGCCCGGCATTTCCCCCTCGTGTAGCCGGGCGTGCAGGGGTGTTCCCTTGTGACTGGAAACGTGTTCTTCACCAAACGTGTAGTATTCACCCGATGGTATAACGCTCAAATGTCAGATTGCACATTGGAACTGCCCCTGAGAGTTGCTCCTCGGAGCGTTTGGGAGCTGTCGTGGCTGTGGCTAGCAGGTATTTCTGAACACATGAGAGAACAAAAGTGCTCAGTGTTTGTGGCCCGACTTACTCTCCTCCTTCGTTCTGCAGAGGTCGAGGATCCAGGTGTGGCTCTATGAGCAGGTGAACATGCGGATAGAAGGCTGCATCATCGTGAGTATCCGCACGTCCCCATGTTACATCTTTCATTTTGCCTCATTCACAATCGTGTTTTTTGGTCAAGAAAAGTTATCACAAGGAAAAAGAGATTTGTACTTCTCTGCCTTTCCCCTCGCCCTGCCCTTCCCTCCCGCTCCTGAGCCCTTCGTCAGGCCTTGCTGGGCCCTCTGTCCGGCTGTCTGTCCGTCCATCCGAACCTCTGGCCATCTGTCCCACCACCCTGCCCCGTCCCTGCCCTCTCCCTAAGGAAGCAAAGAGTCCCCGGTCTGCCTTCATGGGGGGGTTGGGGGGGGGGGGAGGGAGAGGGGAGGTTCTGCTGAGAAAAAAATGGAAGATTTCCCCCTTAACGGGCGCCTTGCGAGTTCTTTCGAGTTCCAACCTTCTGCCTTCCTTCCGTAGCAGTGCCTCTAAGGGGTGCGCTGTAAGGCAGCCCTCATCTGGCGCGTTGCTCCTCCGTTCCCCCAAGGAACTGCCTTCAGGATCTGACTAACTCTGGATGCACCCGGTTGTCGCCTTAATTTCTCCTTTAGCTTGCTGAAAACAAGCCGGTTGGGTGACCTTTTGCGTTTCTCGCTTAAAATTTGGATCGAGGAGGTCTGTGTTTCCTTACGCTGATGTCCACGCTGAAGGTGCAGAAGGGTTCCGTGCTGTTGCTTGGGTCAGCCTTGTTGCCAGGTTTGGAATGTTTAGCCTACCGGTGCTTCGGTGCTGTTGGGCTGCACTCAGAGTGTGAGCTCTGGGCGTTATTTCTCAAATACTGCGTTATTTGAGCGTACAGACCCGAGATATTCTGCGGAGAGGTGATTTAAGGCACGTCAGAACCACCGCTGCGGCGTGTGCCAGCGTCGGACGCCCGTTCGAGTGATCGGGCGGAGCAGGTGAGTTGAATTTGGTGCTGGGTGGCGAGGTGGTGTTGGGGGAAGAGCTAGGCTAAGGAGAGCTTCCTCTTGCTCTGCCCCTTCCCATCTCAAATGGCCGCTTCCTGGGGAGATGGGTTCGTTGGGAGGTTAACTACAACGTTACAGTGAGGATGAGGAATCACCTTTAGTCCCGTAGGTATTTGCTGCCAGGCCGCAGCGTTGATTTCAGAAATTGTATTTAAAAAAGGGAAAAGAAAGGAAAGATGTATTCTTTAACATACTCTCTTTTCTCGGAGAGTAGATGGAGGAGCTTCAGCCGTGCCCTTCCTCCGGAAACGATTCCCAGTGTCTGCTCAGACACTGAGGAGGAAAATGGAGGAGAGCCACCCGATAGAAATAAAGGAAAGAAGGGGTCATGGATTAAGGGAAAAGCACTACTTAAAAAATTGGTGCTCTCTAAAAACGGGTTAAGGGTTTGGGACCTGCAGGTGCTGCCTACACCTGTGTGCGTTGCAGTCGTGCCTGTTGCCACTGAGCAAAACGGGGAGAGCTGCTTTGTCGAACGCGGCGTGTTAAAGCACGTGCCACTGCCTGGAAGAAAAGCACGGACTTCCCTCGTGTGGGCCTTCTTCCCTAGCGATCTGTGGTTTACCTGATGGTTTCCCATAAGCTGAGAATGTTTAAAAGAAAAAAAAAAAAAACAAAAATCAAAAACCAACACCAACGTTGAGAGTGGTGAAGCAGATCCTCACGTGGGGACTCAGAATCAGCGGTGACATCACCATGCGAAGCATTGTGTGTGCTTCGGGTTGGGGCTGCTGCGAGCCTCGCAGCGGGGAGGGAGAG
Source organism: Aythya marila (assembly GCF_965140915.1). Classification (NCBI taxonomy): domain Eukaryota; kingdom Metazoa; phylum Chordata; class Aves; order Anseriformes; family Anatidae; genus Aythya; species Aythya marila. Next base: position 64,597 of record NW_028137232.1, on the reverse strand, counting down.
CGGATCCGGGGTGCCTCTGTGTCAGCCCTCTGCCCTGGTGGCTTTGTGAGCACTGAGAGTTTGACTCCTGTGTTCCCAGCTTTCGCTTCCGCACCTGCGGTGTGGCAGAGCCAGCGAGCTGCTTGCTCAGCTGGAGGAGGAAGAGGAGTGACCTCAACATTGCCGAGGTAAAGCACAATTATTGAAAAGATTTGGCAAAGATGTGGGTTGTACCAGCGCGGCTGCTGCAGCTGCAGCAGATCCTGGAGCATTGGAGAAGATAGAGAGGGTTTTCTTCATGAAAAGAATGCTGTTAAAAGTGTTTTCATGCCAGAAATTAGGATAAACGCCTCTGTTGTTTGACATCCTCTATTGAGCTGGCACATTGGCATTACAGCGTACCTGGCACGCTGTTTGTATTAAAAAAAAAAGGTATTTTATTCAGGGCAGGCCAGAAACCTGCCTTGGCACTTGCACATCGCAGCAATGCTTACAGACCCTGCATCCTGGCTGCCAGGCCAGGATCTAAATCCGATGGTGCTGTTGGTAAACTGAAGCTCAGGAAGCGCTTCTGGGTTTTTTTGTCCTTCCATGTGAATTTTTACCCTGTGAAGATGGTGTATTAAGCTATTTTCGTAACAACAAATAGGTTTAAAAGCAGTTTCAGTTTAACATCTACACGCTTGGGTGTTATTAACAGAGCTTTGTATACTGAGCTGGTGCTTGGTAGGAGAAAAAACATCAATCTTACCTGGGAAACCTGGACCCCCTCAGCTACATACTGCTATGAGGAAACTCAGATGTAAGAACACACTTAAATAACACCTCACCAGAGCTGTTGTGCTCCTGACCACCAAAGGCACCTTTTTCCAACACCGTCGTACTGGAAGTTGATGCAGCTGGTTCCATCCGTAACGTGTGACTGTACAGTGCTGTAAAAGAACTATTTTTTCACAGCTTTGGAGAAAGTGAAGCAGAGAAAACCACGCATAACCACTGATACCTGGACCCCAAACTGCCACAGGCTGACGGTGATGCCCACTGGATATCTCCTGATACCCTGCTGCCTTCTGACTGCTCCAGCAGAAGTCCTGTTTTAATTAGCCAGCAGGTCCCTCTGAGGGAGGGACTTTGCTAAAACTCCTGCCGTAGGAAGTATCCTACGGGAGCCAAGTTGCTAAACCGATGTGTGGTTTTCCCTTAACCCCCTCACCCCTGACTTTCCAGCTCCTGACAGCACTGCCCACGTGTGCAGTGTCACCGTGTGCCATCTAGGTGCCAGCTGCCATGGTTTATATATTGTAAAATTAGTGATTTGGGACTCGTGAGCACTGAGGAGAGGCTAGCAATTGCTTAAGAGCTTTCCTTGTGTCGCTCTGGGGCAGGGAGATGGGTGAAACATCTTAGGCTTGAAAGTGATTCCCTGCAGAGTGACGTGCTCAGATCTGCACAACAGATCTGTCGTTTTGGTCACCTTATTAGATCCCTGCTTGAGAGGTTGCTTGCAAGAATCGATTCGTCTTCACCTTGATGTGTCAAGCTAAAGACAAATCTGTGCCGAAGCACTGTTTGATCAGACGAGTGCCTCAGTTCAGGATTGTTCTTTGACAGCTACAGAAACAGCAGGACGATCAGCGCCTTCAGGAACAGATGAATTTGATCTTGAGGCTGTCGTAAAACAGGTCCCTGAAGTCTGAAGACTCTTCAAATAGTTTGGGCCAGCAAGGAGCAGCTGTACGTGGCGGCTGCGGTAACTCGGGGCTCCGAGTCTCAGAGAGCGTGGTGAAAGGTGACCCCCAGCTGGCTGCTGGAGGAAGCTGAGGCAGCGTTCAGCTCTAACCTTTGCCTTCTTGGCTGGCATCTTTGCACTCCTGCTGTCAGTGGGTGTTGAGTGTCCTTCCCGGCAGCCTCAGAACGTGCCCTCAGATGTAGGCAGCATTTAGCAGCTAGAATTCCCTCAAATAGAAAGAGTACAAATGATGCGTTTTCTGCTTTTGCTTTGGAACTCTTAGCTTGAGGTTTTCCTGCAGGCCATGAGGTTTCTTGCAGCAGCAGGGATGAGTTGTGTTAGCAAGAGGCTGTTCTGTGCTTCGACTGTGGGAAGATGAATGGTTACGTGTGCACCGTTAAATATAACTTGACACCTAGCACACCGCACTTGCAGCCTGTGGGGTGCTTTAACAAGCAGGTAAATCAGCAGAGGCTGTTTTGCAGCCGGGGTGATGCTGGGTGATTAAAAAGCAGGGGCAGAACAAGGAGTTTCTAGTGTTTGTTCTTGCTTGTCATCCGACTCTCCACTTCCACTGTTCTTTAAAAAAAAACAAAAACAAACAAACAAACAAATTAAAAAAAAAAAAAAAAACAAGCAAGGGGTAAGCATCTTAATATCTTTATTATAAATGGAAGGCACAAAAGAGGCCAGCAACAGAGACTGTCCAAGAGAAATGCTTTGTGCTTTATAAACAAACAAGGAAGTACCCTTAGGTGGGTGTGATAATCCTCCTCTAATGCGTTTTTGGGGTGCAAAAATAGATTTGTTCCTTTCTTGCTGTTCTCTGCAGGACAAAGGCAGAATAGGCAACTGCAAAGTTAGACCAGGGAGGTCAGTTTGTTCCATACTGAGAAAGACAAGTCTGTAAAACAAACTAGACAGACTTTCTTTGTACTATTTATCTTCCGTCAGCAAAGGCAAAGCTTATGACACTTGTTGGTGTGTGTATATATATTTATCCAGTGCTCTCAGAACAAAATTTTGATTTGAAGAGGGCACACAGATCTGATTTTTTTATTCTTTTCCAGTAAATAGTATAATAAGCACTGGTATATTTGTATAAAATCAGAGAAATACAAAACAAAAGACTGAATATTATGTGGTATGCATGACATTAAAAAAAAATGGTGGTTTCAAAGCAATATGTACCCTGGTGTGTTTGCCATATACTAGAGTCCAGCTTAAAGTGCACGTGATGTGTATTGCATTTTGATATTAATCTCTATGTACAATGTTTTGCATGTAATTTATATGGTTCTTGGGAGAAAAAAAAAAAAAAAAAAAAACAACAACAAAAAAAGAAAACCCCCAGAAACCATAGATTCACCCAAAAACCACCGTAAACCTACCTGATGTTCTCCAAATTCCACAATTTACCCTTTTCCATCACGATGACCACGGAAAACCCAACGAAACCCAATGGAGACCCCAAAACACGTCAAAAACACCCCTAAGAAAAACGACATCACCCCCAAAACTGGAAGAAAATCCCCAAAAAGCACGGATCCAATCCGAAAACCACCCTAAACTTACGTGATGTTCTCCAAATCCCAAAGTCCACTCCCAACCACCATAAAATCCATTAGGATCTCAACGAAACACAACGGAAACCCCAAAACACGTCAAAAACACCCCAAAAGTAAACTGGATCAGAAGAAAAAACGTGATTTAACCCCCCAAAACCCTTAAACCTACCTGATGTTCTCCTAAATGTACAATCCACTCCCAACCACGAGAAAATCCAATGGAAACCCAACAAAACCCAACGGAGACCCCAAAACACGTCAATAACAGCACAAAAATAAACAGGATCACACCAAAAAGGAAAGAAAACCAAAAAAGCCATAGATCCACCCCAAAAGGCCCCCTAAGCTACCTGATGTTCTCCAAAACCCACAGTTTACCCTTTTTCAACATGATGACCAACAAGAACCACACTAAAACCCAACGGAGACGCCAAAACACGTCAAAAACACACCAAACAAGAACGGGATCACCACCAAAAATGAAAGAAAACCCCCAAAACCATAGATCAACCCCAAAACCACTCTAAACCTACCTGATCTTCTGCAAAACCCACAATTTAAACTTTTCCACCATGATGACCATGGAAAACCCAACAAAACCCAATGGAGACCCCAAAACACGTCTAAAACACCCCAAAAAAGAACGGGATCAGAAGAAAAAACACCAAAAACTATGAATTGCCCCCCAAAACCACACTAAACTGACATGATCTTCTCCAAAACCCACAATCCGCTCCCATTTACATTAACGTCAAACAAGAACCCAATGAAACCCAACAAAGACCGCAAAACACGTCTAAAACACCCCAAAAAAGAAAGGGATCACCCCAAAAAAACAGAAGAAAACCCCAAATACCAAGAATCCACCCCCAAAGTCCCCCCAGACCTACCTGATGTTCTCCAAAACCCGCAACTTACCCTTTTCCACCATGATGACAAGGGAAAACCAAACGAAACCCAACGGAGACCCCAAAACACGTCAAAACCACCGCAAACACGAACAGGATCACCCAAAAACTGGAAGAAAATCCCCCAAAACCATAGACCCACCCCAAAACCACCCTAAGCCTACCTGATCTTCTCCAAAACCCACAATTTACACTTTTCCACCATGATGACCATGGAAAACCCAACAAAACCCAATGGAGACCCCAAAACATGTCAAAAACACCCCAAAAAAGAACGGGATCATCCCAAAAAACAGAATAAAGGCCCAAACTCCATAGATCCACCCCAAAACCACCCTAAACCTACCTGATCTTCTCCAAAACCCACAATTGACCCTTTTCCACCATAATGACCACGGAAAACCAAACGAAACACAACGGAGACCCCAAAACACGTCAAAACCACCGCAAACACAAATGGGATCACCCAAAAACTGGAAGAAAGCCCGTCAAAACCATAGATCCACCTCAAAACCACCCTAATCCTACCTGATGTTCTTCAAAACCCACAATTTACCCTTTTCCACCATGATGACCACGGAACACCCAACGAAACGCAACGGAGACAGGAAAACACGTCTAAAACACCCCAAAAAAGAACGGGATCAGAAGAAAAAACACAAAAACTATGAATTGCCCCCCAAAACCACACTAAACTCACCTGATCTTCTCCAAAACCCACAATCCACACCCATTTAAATTAACGACCAATGAGAAGCCAACAAAACCCAACGGAGACCCCAAAACACGTCAAAAACACCCCAAACAAGAACGGGATCACCCCCAAATCTGGAAGAAAACCCCTCAAAACTATAGATGCACCTCAAAACCACCCTAAACCTACCTGATGTTCTCCAAAACCCACAATTTACCCTTTTCCACCATGATGACCATGGAAAACCAAACAAAACCCAACGGAGACCCCAAAACACGTCAAAAACACCGCAAACAAGAACAGGATCACACCCAAAAACGAAAGAAAACCCCCAAAACCATAGATCCACCCCAAAACCACCCTAAACCTACCTGATGTTCTCCAAAACCCACAGTTGACCGTTTTCCAACATGATGACCATGGAAAACCAAACGAAACCCAACAGAGCCCACAAAACACGTCAAAAACACCCCGGAAAGGAACAGGATCAGCCCCAAAAACGAAAGAAAACACCCCAAAACCATAGATCCAACCCAAAACCACCCTAAACCTACCTGATGTTCTCCAAAACGCGCAATTTACCCTTTTCCACCATGATGACCACGGAAAACACAACAAAACCCAACGGAGACCCCAAAACATGTCAAAATCACCCCAAACACGAACGGGATCACCCAAAAACTGGAAGAAAATCCCCCCAAACCATAGATCCACCCCAAAACCATCCTAAACCTACCTGATGTTCTTCAAAACCCACAATTTACACTTTTCCACCATGATGACCACGGAAAACCCAACGAAACAAAACAAAGACCCCAAAACACGTCAAAAACACCGCAAAGAAGAACAGGATCAACCCAAAAAACAGAATAAAGGCCCAAATTCCATAGATGCACCCCAAAACCACCCTAAACCTACCTGATCTTCTCCAAAACCCACAATTGACACTTTTCCAACATGATGACCAAGAAAAACCCAACGAAACCCAACAGAGACCCCAAAACACGTCAAAAACACCCCAAACAAAAACGGGATCACCGCCAAAACTGGAAGAATATCCCCAAAAAGCACGGATCCAACCCCCAAACCACTCTAAACTCACCTGATCTTCTGCAAAACCCACAATCCACACCCATTTAAATTAACGATCAACGAGAAGCCAAGGAAACCCAACGGAGACCCCAAAACACGTCAAAAACACCGCAAACAAGAACGGGATCACCCCCAAATCTGGAAGAAAACCCCTCAAAACTATAGATGCACCTCAAAACCACCCCAAACCTACCTGATGTTCTCCAAAACCCACAATTTACACTTTTCCACCATGATGACCACTGAAAACCCAACGAAACCCAACGGAGACCCCAAAACATGTCAAAATAACCGCAAACACGAATGGGATCACCCAAAAACTGGAAGAAAATCTCCCAAAACCATAGGTCCACCCCAAAACCATCCTAAACCTACCTGATGTTCTCCAAAACCCACCATTTATGCATTTCCACCATGATGACCACGGAAAACCCAACAAAACCCAATGGAGACCCCAAAACACGTCAAAAACACCCCAAACAAGAACGGGATCACCGCCAAAACTGGAAGAAAATCCCCAAAAAGTACGGATCCAACCCCCAAACCACTCTAAACTCACCTGATCTTCTGCAAAACCCACCATCCACTCCCATTTAACTTAACGACCAACGAGAACACAACGAAACCAAACGGAGACCCCAAAACATGTCAAAAACACCGCAAACAAGAACAGGATCACACCCAAAAACGAAAGAAAACCCCCAAAGCCATAGATCCACCCCAAAACCACCCTAAACCTACCTGATCTTCTCCAAAACCCACAATTTACCGTTTTCCACCATGATGACCATGGAAAACCCAACAAAACACAACAGAGACCCCAAAACACGTCAAAAACACCCCAGAAAGGAACAGGATCACCCCCCAAAACGAAATAAAACCCCCAAAACCATAGATGCACCCCAAAACCACCCTAAACCTACCTGATGTTCTCCAAAACCCACAATTTACCCTTTTCCACCATGATGACCAGGGAAAACCCAACGAAACCCAACGGAGACCCCAAAACACGTCTAAAACACCCCAAAAAAGAACGGGATCAGAAGAAAAAACACCAAAAGCTATGCATTGCCCCCCAAAACCACACTAAACTCACAAGATCTTCTCCAAAACCCACAATCCGCTCCCATTTACCTTAACGTCAAACGAGAACCCAATGAAACCCAACAAAGACCGCAAAACACGTGAAAAACATCCCAAAAAAGAAAGGGATCACCCCAAAAAAAGAAAAGAAAACCCCAAATACCAAGAATCCACCCCCAAAGTCCCCCCAAACCTACCTGATGTTCTCCAAAACCGACAACTTACCCTTTTCCACCATGATGACCACGGAAAACCAAACGAAACACAACGGAGACCCCAAAACACGTCAAAACCACCGCAAACACAAATGGGATCACCCAAAAACTGGAAGAAAGCCCGTCAAAACCATAGATCCACCTCAAAACCACCCTAATCCTACCTGATGTTCTTCAAAACCCACAATTTACCCTTTTCCACCATGATGACCACGGAACACCCAACGAAACGCAACGGAGACAGGAAAACACGTCTAAAACACCCCAAAAAAGAACGGGATCAGAAGAAAAAACACAAAAACTATGAATTGCCCCCCAAAACCACACTAAACTCACCTGATCTTCTCCAAAACCCACAATCCACACCCATTTAAATTAACGACCAATGAGAAGCCAACAAAACCCAACGGAGACCCCAAAACACGTCAAAAACACCCCAAACAAGAACAGGATCACACCCAAAAACGAAAGAAAACCCCCAAAACCATAGATCCACCCCAAAACCACCCTAAACCTACCTGCTGTTCTCCAAAACCCACAGTTGACCGTTTTCCAACATGATGACCATGGAAAACCCAACGAAACCCAACAGAGCCCACAAAACACGTCAAAAACACCCCGGAAAGGAACAGGATCAGCCCCAAAAACGAAAGAAAACCCCCAACACCATAGATCCACCCCAAAACCATCCTAAACCTACCTGATGTTCTACAAAACCCACAATTTACCCTTTTTCACCATGATGACCACAGAAAAACAAACGAAACCCAACGGAGACCAAAAAACATGTCAAAATAACCGCAAACACGAATGGGATCACCCAAAAACTGGAAGAAAATCCCCCAAAACCATAGATCCACCCCAAAACCATCCTAAACCTACCTGATGTTCTCCAAAACCCACCATTTATGCATTTCCACCATGATGACCACGGAAAACCCAACTAAACCCAATGGAGACCCCAAAACACGTCAAAAACACCCCAAACAAGAACGGGATCACCGCCAAAACTGGAAGAAAATCCCCAAAAAGTACGGATCCAACCCCCAAACCACTCTAAACTCACCTGATCTTCTGCAAAACCCACCATCCACTCCCATTTAACTTAACGACCATCGAGAACCCAGCGAAACCAAACGGAGACCCCAAAACACGTCAAAAACACCGCAAACAAGAACAGGATCACCCAAAAAAACAGAATAAAGGCCCGAAATCCATAGATCCACCCCAAAACCACCCTAAACCTACCTGATGTTCTCCAAAACCCACAATTTACCCTTTTCCACCATGATGACCATGGAAAACCCAACGAAACCCAACGGAGACCACAAAAAAAAGTCAAAAACACCCCAAAAAAGAACGGGATCAGAAGAAAAAACACTAAAAACTATGCATTGCCCCCCAAAAAACACACTAAACTCACATGATTTTCTCCAAAACCCACAATCCGCTCCCATTTACCTTAACGTCAAACGAGAACCCAATGAAACCCAACAAAGACCGCAAAACACGTCAAAAACACCCCAAAAAAGAAAGGGATCACCCCAAAAAAAAGCAGAAGAAAACCCCAAATACCAAGAATCCACCCCCAAAGTCCCCCCAAACCTACCTGATGTTCTCCAAAACCCGCAACTTACCCTTTTCCACCATGATGACCACGGAAAACCCAACGAAACCCAACGGAGACCCCAAAACACGTCTAAAACACCCCAAACAAGAATGGGATCAGAAGAAAAAACACCAAAAACTATGAATTGACCCCCAAAAACCACATTAAACTCACATGATCTTCTCCAAAACCCACAATCTGCTCCCATTTACCTTAACGTCAAACGAGAACCCAATGAAACCCAACAAAGACCGCAAAACACGTCAAAAACACCCCAAAAAAGAAAGGGATCACCCCAAAAAAAAGCAGAAGAAAACCCCAAATACCAAGAATCCACCCCCAAAGTCCCCCCAAACCTACCTGATGTTCTCCAAAACCCGCAACTTACCCTTTTCCACCATGATGACCATGGAAAACCCAACGAAACCCAACGGAGACCCCAAAACACGTCTAAAACACCCCAAAAAAGAACGGGATCAGAAGAAAAAACACCAAAAACTATGAATTTCCCCCCCAAACCGCCGTAAACTAACCTGATCTTCTCCAAAACCCACAATCCACTCCCATTTACCTTGACGACCAACGAGAACCTAACGAAACCCAACAGAGACCGCAAAACACGCCAAAAACACCCAAAAAAGAACAGAATTAACCCAAAAAATAGAACAAAATGCCAAATACCACATATCCTCCCAAAAAGCACCCTAAACCTACCTGATGTTCTCCAAAACCCACAACTTACTCTTTTCCACTAGGATGACCACGGAAAACCAAACGAAACCCAACGGAGACCACAAAACACGTCAAAAACACCCAAACAAGAAAGGGATCAACAACAAAACTGGAAGAAAATCCCGCAAAACCATAGATCCACCCCAAAACCACCCTAAACCTACCTGATCTTCTCCAAAACCCACAATTTACACTTTTCCACCATGATGACCATGGAAAACCCAACAAAACCCAATGGAGACCACAAAACACGTCAAAAACACCCCAAACAAGAACGGGATCACCCCCAAAACTGGAAGAAAATCCCCAAAAAGTACGGATCCAACCCCCAAACCACTCTAAACTCACCTGATCTTCTGCAAAACCCACCATCCACTCCCATTTAACTTAACGACCAACGAGAACACAACGAAACCAAACGGAGACCCCAAAACACGTCAAAAACACCCCAAACAAGAACAGGATCACACCCAAAAACGAAAGAAAACCCCCAAAGCCATAGATCCACCCCAAAACCACCCTAAACCTACCTGATCTTCTCCAAAACCCACAATTTACCGTTTTCCACCATGATGACCATGGAAAACCCAACAAAACACAACAGAGACCCCAAAACACGTCAAAAACACCCCAGAAAGGAACAGGATCACCCCCCAAAACGAAATAAAACCCCCAACACCATAGATCCATCCCAAAACCACCCTAAACCTACCTGATGTTCTCCAAAACCCACAATTTACCCTTTTCCACCATGATGACCACGGAAAACCCAACGAAACCCAACGGAGACCCCAAAACACGTCTAAAACACCCCAAACAAGAATGGGATCAGAAGAAAAAACACCAAAAACTATGAATTGACCCCCAAAAACCACACTAAACTCACATGATCTTCTCCAAAACCCACAATCCGCTCCCATTTACCTTAATGTCAAACGAGAACCCAATGAAACCCAACAAAGACCGCAAAACACGTCAAAAACACCCCAAAAAAGAAAGGGATCACCCCCAAAAAAGAAAAGAAAACCCCAAATACCAAGAATCCAACCCCAAAGTCCCCCCAAACCTACCTGATGTTCTCCAAAACCGACAACTTACCCTTTTCCACCATGATGACCACGGAAAACCAAACGAAACCCAACGGAGACCCCAAAACACGTCAAATACACCCCAAACAAGAATGGGATCACCCCCAAAACTGGAAGAAAATCCCCCAAAACCATAGATCCACCCCAAAAATCACCCTATACCTACCTGATGTTCTCCAAAACCCGCAACATACCCTTTTCCACCATAATGACCACGGAAAACCAAACGAAACACAACGGAGACCCCAAAACACGTCAAAACCACCGCAAACACAAATGGGATCACCCAAAAACTGGAAGAAAGCCCGTCAAAACCATGGATCCACCTCAATACCACCCTAATCCTACCTGATGTTCTCCAAAACCCACAATTTACCCTTTTCCACCATGATGACCATGGAAAACCAAACAAAACCCAACGGAGACCCCAAAACACGTCAAAAACACCGCAAACAAGAACAGGATCACACCCAAAAACGAAAGAAAACCCCCAAAACCATAGATCCACCCCAAAACCACCCTAAACCTACCTGATGTTCTCCAAAACCCACAGTTGACCGTTTTCCAACATGATGACCATGGAAAACCCAACGAAACCCAACAGAGCCCACAAAACACGTCAAAAACACCCCGGAAAGGAACAGGATCAGCCCCAAAAACGAAAGAAAACCCCCAACACCATAGATCCACCCCAAAACCATCCTAAACCTACCTGATGTTCTACAAAACCCACAATTTACCCTTTTTCACCATGATGACCACAGAAAAACAAACGAAACCCAACGGAGACCAAAAAACATGTCAAAATAACCGCAAACACGAATGGGATCACCCAAAAACTGGAAGAAAATCCCCCAAAACCATAGATCCACCCCAAAACCATCCTAAACCTACCTGATGTTCTCCAAAACCCACCATTTATGCATTTCCACCATGATGACCACGGAAAACCCAACAAAACCCAACGGAGACCCCAAAACACGTCAAAAACACCCCAAACAAGAACGGGATCACCGCCAAAACTGGAAGAAAATCCCCAAAAAGTACGGATCCAACCCCCAAACCACTCTAAACTCACCTGATCTTCTGCAAAACCCACCATCCACTCCCATTTAACTTAACGACCATCGAGAACCCAGCGAAACCAAACGGAGACCCCAAAACACGTCAAAAACACCGCAAACAAGAACAGGATCACCCAAAAAAACAGAATAAAGGCCCGAAATCCATAGATCCACCCCAAAACCACCCTAAACCTACCTGATGTTCTCCAAAACCCACAATTTACCATTTTCCACCATGATGACCATAAAAAACCCAACGAAACCCAACGGAGACCACAAAAAAAAGTCAAAAACACCCCAAAAAAGAACGGGATCAGAAGAAAAAACACTAAAAACTATGCATTGCCCCCCAAAAAACACACTAAACTCACATGATTTTCTCCAAAACCCAAAATCCGCTCCCATTTACCTTAACGTCAAACGAGAACCCAATGAAACCCAACAAAGACCGCAAAACACGTCAAAAACACCCCAAAAAAGAAAGGGATCACCCCAAAAAAAAACAGAAGAAAACCCCAAATACCAAGAATCCACCCCCAAAGTCCCCCCAAACCTACCTGATGTTCTCCAAAACCCGCAACTTACCCTTTTCCACCATGATGACCACGGAAAACCCAACGAAACCCAACGGAGACCCCAAAACACGTCTAAAACACCCCAAACAAGAATGGGATCAGAAGAAAAAACACCAAAAACTATGAATTGACCCCCAAAAACCACATTAAACTCACATGATCTTCTCCAAAACCCACAATCCGCTCCCATTTACCTTAATGTCAAACGAGAACCCAATGAAACCCAACAAAGACCGCAAAACACGTCAAAAACACCCCAAAAAAGAAAGGGATCACCCCAAAAAAAGAGAAGAAAACCCCAAATACCAAGAATCCAACCCCAAAGTCCCCCCAAACCTACCTGATGTTCTCCAAAACCGACAACTTACCCTTTTCCACCATGATGACCACGGAAAACCAAACGAAACCCAACGGAGACCCCAAAACATGTCAAAAACACCCCAAACAAGAATGGGATCACCCCCAAAACTGGAAGAAAATCCCCCAAAACCATAGATCCACCCCAAAAATCACCCTATACCTACCTGATGTTCTCCAAAACCCGCAACATACCCTTTTCCACCATAATGACCACGGAAAACCAAACGAAACACAACGGAGACCCCAAAACACGTCAAAACCACCGCAAACACAAATGGGATCACCCAAAAACTGGAAGAAAGCCCGTCAAAACCATAGATCCACCTCAAAACCACCCTAATCCTACCTGATGTTCTTCAAAACCCACAATTTACCCTTTTCCACCATGATGACCACGGAACACCCAACGAAACGCAACGGAGACAGGAAAACACGTCTAAAACACCCCAAAAAAGAACGGGATCAGAAGAAAAAACACAAAAACTATGAATTGCCCCCCAAAACCACACTAAACTCACCTGATCTTCTCCAAAACCCACAATCCACACCCATTTAAATTAACGACCAATGAGAAGCCAACAAAACCCAACGGAGACCCCAAAACACGTCAAAAACACCCCAAACAAGAACGGGATCACCCCCAAATCTGGAAGAAAACCCCTCAAAACTATAGATGCACCTCAAAACCACCCTAAACCTACCTGATGTTCTCCAAAACCCACAATTTACCCTTTTCCACCATGATGACCATGGAAAACCAAACAAAACCCAACGGAGACCCCAAAACACGTCAAAAACACCGCAAACAAGAACAGGATCACACCCAAAAACGAAAGAAAACCCCCAAAACCATAGATCCACCCCAAAACCACCCTAAACCTACCTGATGTTCTCCAAAACCCACAGTTGACCGTTTTCCAACATGATGACCATGGAAAACCCAACGAAACCCAACAGAGCCCACAAAACACGTCAAAAACACCCCGGAAAGGAACAGGATCAGCCCCAAAAACGAAAGAAAACCCCCAACACCATAGATCCACCCCAAAACCATCCTAAACCTACCTGATGTTCTACAAAACCCACAATTTACCCTTTTTCACCATGATGACCACAGAAAAACAAACGAAACCCAACGGAGACCAAAAAACATGTCAAAATAACCGCAAACACGAATGGGATCACCCAAAAACTGGAAGAAAATCCCCCAAAACCATAGATCCACCCCAAAACCATCCTAAACCTACCTGATGTTCTCCAAAACCCACCATTTATGCATTTCCACCATGATGACCACGGAAAACCCAACAAAACCCAACGGAGACCCCAAAACACGTCAAAAACACCCCAAACAAGAACGGGATCACCGCCAAAACTGGAAGAAAATCCCCAAAAAGTACGGATCCAACCCCCAAACCACTCTAAACTCACCTGATCTTCTGCAAAACCCACCATCCACTCCCATTTAACTTAACGACCATCGAGAACCCAGCGAAACCAAACGGAGACCCCAAAACACGTCAAAAACACCGCAAACAAGAACAGGATCACCCAAAAAAACAGAATAAAGGCCCGAAATCCATAGATCCACCCCAAAACCACCCTAAACCTACCTGATGTTCTCCAAAACCCACAATTTACCATTTTCCACCATGATGACCATGGAAAACCCAACGAAACCCAACGGAAACCACAAAAAAAAGTCAAAAACACCCCAAAAAAGAACGGGATCAGAAGAAAAAACACTAAAAACTATGCATTGCCCCCCAAAAAACACACTAAACTCACATGATTTTCTCCAAAACCCACAATCCGCTCCCATTTACCTTAACGTCAAACGAGAACCCAATGAAACCCAACAAAGACCGCAAAACACGTCAAAAACACCCCAAAAAAGAAAGGGATCACCCCAAAAAAAAGCAGAAGAAAACCCCAAATACCAAGAATCCACCCCCAAAGTCCCCCCAAACCTACCTGATGTTCTCCAAAACCCGCAACTTACCCTTTTCCACCATGATGACCACGGAAAACCAAACGAAACCCAACGGAGACCCCAAAACACGTCTAAAACACCCCAAAAAAGAACGGGATCAGAAGAAAAAACACCAAAAACTATGAATTTCCCCCCCAAATCGCCGTAAACTAACCTGATCTTCTCCAAAACCCACAATCCACCCCCATTTACGTTGACGACCAACGAGAACCTAACGAAACCCAACAGAGACCGCAAAACACGCCAAAAACACCCCAGAAAAGAACAGAATTAACCCAAAAAATAGAACAAAATGCCAAATACCACATATCCTCCCAAAAAGCACCCTAAACCTACCTGATGTTCTCCAAAACCCACAACTTACTCTTTTCCACTAGGATGACCACGGAAAACCAAACGAAACCCAACGGAGACCACAAAACACGTCAAAAACACCCAAACAAGAAAGGGATCAACAACAAAACTGGAAGAAAATCCCGCAAAACCATAGATCCACCCCAAAACCACCCTAAACCTACCTGATCTTCTCCAAAACCCACAATTTACACTTTTCCACCATGATGACCATGGAAAACCCAACAAAACCCAATGGAGACCCCAAAAAACGTCAAAAACACCCCAAACAAGAACGGGATCACCCCCAAAACTGGAAGAAAATCCCCCAAAAGTACGGATCCAACCCCCAAACCACTCTAAACTCACCTGATCTTCTGCAAAACCCACCATCCACTCCCATTTAACTTAACGACCAACGAGAACACAACGAAACCAAATGGAGACCCCAAAACACGTCAGAAACACCGCAAACAAGAACAGGATCACACCCAAAAACGAAAGAATACCCCCAAAGCCATAGATCCACCCCAAAACCACCCTAAACCTACCTGATGTTCTCCAAAACCCACAATTGACCCTTTTCCACCATGATGACCATGGAAAACCCAACGAAACCCAACAGAGCCCACAAAACACGTCATAAACACCCCAGAAAGGAACAGGATCACCCCCAAAAACGAAAGAAAACCCCCAACACCATAGATCCACCCCAAAACCACCCTAAACCTACCTGATGTTCTACAAAACCCACAATTTACCCTTTTTCACCATGATGACCAGGGAAAACCAAACGAAACCCAACGGAGACCAAAAAACATGTCAAAATAACCGCAAACACGAATGGGATCACCCAAAAACTGGAAGAAAATCCCCCAAAACCATAGATCCACCCCAAAACCATCCTAAACCTACCTGATGTTCTCCAAAACCCACCATTTATGCATTTCCACCATGATGACCACGGAAAACCCAACAAAACCCAATGGAGACCCCAAAACACGTCAAAAACACCCCAAACAAGAACGGGATCACCGCCAAAACTGGAAGAAAATCCCCAAAAAGTACGGATCCAACCCCCAAACCACTCTAAACTCACCTGATCTTCTGCAAAACCCACCATCCACTCCCATTTAACTTAACGACCAACGAGAACACAACGAAACCAAACGGAGACCCCAAAACACGTCAAAAACACCGCAAACAAGAACAGGATCACCCAAAAAAACAGAATAAAGGCCCGAAATCCATAGATCCACCCCAAAACCACCCTAAACCTACCTGATCTTCTCCAAAACCCACAATTTACCCTTTTCCACCATGATGACCACGGAAAACCCAACGAAACCCAACGGAGACCCCAAAACACGTCTAAAACACCCCAAACAAGAATGGGATAAGAAGAAAAAACACCAAAAACTATGAATTGACCCCCAAAAACCACACTAAACTCACATGATCTTCTCCAAAACCCACAATCCGCTCCCATTTACCTTAATGTCAAACGAGAACCCAATGAAACCCAACAAAGACCGCAAAACACGTCAAAAACACCCCAAAAAAGAAAGGGATCACCCCAAAAAAAGAGAAGAAAACCCCAAATACCAAGAATCCAACCCCAAAGTCCCCCCAAACCTACCTGATGTTCTCCAAAACCGACAACTTACCCTTTTCCACCATGATGACCACGGAAAACCAAACGAAACCCAACGGAGACCCCAAAACACGTCAAAAACACCCCAAACAAGAATGGGATCACCCCCAAAACTGGAAGAAAATCCCCCAAAACCATAGATCCACCCCAAAAATCACCCTATACCTACCTGATGTTCTCCAAAACCCGCAACATACCCTTTTCCACCATAATGACCACGGAAAACCAAACGAAACACAACGGAGACCCCAAAACACGTCAAAACCACCGCAAACACAAATGGGATCACCCAAAAACTGGAAGAAAGCCCGTCAAAACCATAGATCCACCTCAAAACCACCCTAATCCTACCTGATGTTCTTCAAAACCCACAATTTACCCTTTTCCACC
Source organism: Aythya marila (assembly GCF_965140915.1). Lineage (NCBI taxonomy): Eukaryota > Metazoa > Chordata > Aves > Anseriformes > Anatidae > Aythya > Aythya marila. The sequence continues at coordinate 47,531 of NW_028137232.1, read as the reverse complement.
ATGATGACCACGGAACACCCAACGAAACGCAACGGAGACAGGAAAACACGTCTAAAACACCCCAAAAAAGAACGGGATCAGAAGAAAAAACACAAAAACTATGAATTGCCCCCCAAAACCACACTAAACTCACCTGATCTTCTCCAAAACCCACAATCCACACCCATTTAAATTAACGACCAATGAGAAGCCAACAAAACCCAACGGAGACCCCAAAACACGTCAAAAACACCCCAAACAAGAACGGGATCACCCCCAAATCTGGAAGAAAACCCCTCAAAACTATAGATGCACCTCAAAACCACCCTAAACCTACCTGATGTTCTCCAAAACCCACAATTTACCCTTTTCCACCATGATGACCATGGAAAACCAAACAAAACCCAACGGAGACCCCAAAACACGTCAAAAACACCGCAAACAAGAACAGGATCACACCCAAAAACGAAAGAAAACCCCCAAAACCATAGATCCACCCCAAAACCACCCTAAACCTACCTGCTGTTCTCCAAAACCCACAGTTGACCGTTTTCCAACATGATGACCATGGAAAACCCAACGAAACCCAACAGAGCCCACAAAACACGTCAAAAACACCCCGGAAAGGAACAGGATCAGCCCCAAAAACGAAAGAAAACCCCCAACACCATAGATCCACCCCAAAACCATCCTAAACCTACCTGATGTTCTACAAAACCCACAATTTACCCTTTTTCACCATGATGACCATGGAAAACCCAACGAAACCCAACAGAGCCCACAAAACACGTCATAAACACCCCAGAAAGGAACAGGATCACCCCCAAAAACGAAAGAAAACCCCCAACACCATAGATCCACCCCAAAACCACCCTAAACCTACCTGATGTTCTACAAAACCCACAATTTACCCTTTTTCACAATGATGACCAGGGAAAACCCAACAAAACCCAACGGAGACCCCAAAACACGTCAAAAACACCCCAAACAAGAACGGGATCACCGCCAAAACTGGAAGAAAATCCTCAAAAAGTACGGATCCAACCCCCAAACCACTCTAAACTCACCTGATCTTCTGCAAAACCCACCATCCACTCCCATTTAACTTAACGACCAACGAGAACACAACGAAACCAAACGGAGACCCCAAAACACGTCAAAAACACCGCAAACAAGAACAGGATCACCCAAAAAAACAGAATAAAGGCCCGAAATCCATAGATCCACCCCAAAACCACCCTAAACCTACCTGATGTTCTCCAAAACCCACAATTTACCATTTTCCACCATGATGACCATGGAAAACCCAACGAAACCCAACGGAGACCCCAAAACACGTCAAAAACACCCCAAAAAAGAACGGGATCAGAAGAAAAACACTAAAAACTATGCATTGCCCCCCAAAAAACACACTAAACTCACATGATTTTCTCCAAAACCCACAATCCGCTCCCATTTACCTTAACGTCAAACGAGAACCCAATGAAACCCAACGGAGACCCCAAAACACGTCAAAAACACCCCAAAAAAGAAAGGGATCACCCCAAAAAAAAGCAGAAGAAAACCCCAAATACCAAGAATCCACCCCCAAAGTCCCCCCAAACCTACCTGATGTTCTCCAAAACCCGCAACTTACCCTTTTCCACCATGATGACCACGGAAAACCAAACGAAACCCAACGGAGACCCCAAAACACGTCTAAAACACCCCAAAAAAGAACGGGATCAGAAGAAAAAACACCAAAAACTATGAATTTCCCCCCCAAATCGCCGTAAACTAACCTGATCTTCTCCAAAACCCACAATCCACCCCCATTTACGTTGACGACCAACGAGAACCTAACGAAACCCAACAGAGACCGCAAAACACGCCAAAAACACCCAAAAAAGAACAGAATTAACCAAAAAAATAGAACAAAATGCCAAATACCACATATCCTCCCAAAAAGCACCCTAAACCTACCTGATGTTCTCCAAAACCCACAACTTACTCTTTTCCACTAGGATGACCACGGAAAACCAAACGAAACCCAACGGAGACCACAAAACACGTCAAAAACACCCAAACAAGAAAGGGATCAACAACAAAACTGGAAGAAAATCCCGCAAAACCATAGATCCACCCCAAAACCACCCTAAACCTACCTGATCTTCTCCAAAACCCACAATTTACACTTTTCCACCATGATGACCATGGAAAACCCAACAAAACCCAATGGAGACCCCAAAAAACGTCAAAAACACCCCAAACAAGAACGGGATCACCCCCAAAACTGGAAGAAAATCCCCCAAAAGTACGGATCCAACCCCCAAACCACTCTAAACTCACCTGATCTTCTGCAAAACCCACCATCCACTCCCATTTAACTTAACGACCAACGAGAACACAACGAAACCAAATGGAGACCCCAAAACACGTCAGAAACACCGCAAACAAGAACAGGATCACACCCAAAAACGAAAGAATACCCCCAAAGCCATAGATCCACCCCAAAACCACCCTAAACCTACCTGATGTTCTCCAAAACCCACAATTGACCCTTTTCCACCATGATGACCATGGAAAACCCAACGAAACCCAACAGAGCCCACAAAACACGTCATAAACACCCCAGAAAGGAACAGGATCACCCCCAAAAACGAAAGAAAACCCCCAACACCATAGATCCACCCCAAAACCACCCTAAACCTACCTGATGTTCTACAAAACCCACAATTTACCCTTTTTCACCATGATGACCAGGGAAAACCAAACGAAACCCAACGGAGACCAAAAAACATGTCAAAATAACCGGAAACACGAATGGGATCACCCAAAAACTGGAAGAAAATCCCCCAAAACCATAGATCCACCCCAAAACCATCCTAAACCTACCTGATGTTCTCCAAAACCCACCATTTATGCATTTCCACCATGATGACCACGGAAAACCCAACAAAACCCAATGGAGACCCCAAAACACGTCAAAAACACCCCAAACAAGAACGGGATCACCGCCAAAACTGGAAGAAAATCCCCAAAAAGTACGGATCCAACCCCCAAACCACTCTAAACTCACCTGATCTTCTGCAAAACCCACCATCCACTCCCATTTAACTTAACGACCAACGAGAACACAACGAAACCAAACGGAGACCCCAAAACACGTCAAAAACACCGCAAACAAGAACAGGATCACCCAAAAAAACAGAATAAAGGCCCGAAATCCATAGATCCACCCCAAAACCACCCTAAACCTACCTGATCTTCTCCAAAACCCACAATTTACCCTTTTCCACCATGATGACCACGGAAAACCCAACGAAACCCAACGGAGACCCCAAAACACGTCTAAAACACCCCAAACAAGAATGGGATCAGAAGAAAAAACACCAAAAACTATGAATTGACCCCCAAAAACCACACTAAACTCACATGATCTTCTCCAAAACCCACAATCCGCTCCCATTTACCTTAATGTCAAACGAGAACCCAATGAAACCCAACAAAGACCGCAAAACACGTCAAAAACACCCCAAAAAAGAAAGGGATCACCCCAAAAAAAGAGAAGAAAACCCCAAATACCAAGAATCCAACCCCAAAGTCCCCCCAAACCTACCTGATGTTCTCCAAAACCGACAACTTACCCTTTTCCACCATGATGACCACGGAAAACCAAACGAAACCCAACGGAGACCCCAAAACACGTCAAAAACACCCCAAACAAGAATGGGATCACCCCCAAAACTGGAAGAAAATCCCCCAAAACCATAGATCCACCCCAAAAATCACCCTATACCTACCTGATGTTCTCCAAAACCCGCAACATACCCTTTTCCACCATAATGACCACGGAAAACCAAACGAAACACAACGGAGACCCCAAAACACGTCAAAACCACCGCAAACACAAATGGGATCACCCAAAAACTGGAAGAAAGCCCGTCAAAACCATAGATCCACCTCAAAACCACCCTAATCCTACCTGATGTTCTTCAAAACCCACAATTTACCCTTTTCCACCATGATGACCACGGAACACCCAACGAAACGCAACGGAGACAGGAAAACACGTCTAAAACACCCCAAAAAAGAACGGGATCAGAAGAAAAAACACAAAAACTATGAATTGCCCCCCAAAACCACACTAAACTCACCTGATCTTTTCCAAAACCCACAATCCACACCCATTTAAATTAACGACCAATGAGAAGCCAACAAAACCCAACGGAGACCCCAAAACACGTCAAAAACACCCCAAACAAGAACGGGATCACCCCCAAATCTGGAAGAAAACCCCTCAAAACTATAGATGCACCTCAAAACCACCCTAAACCTACCTGATGTTCTCCAAAACCCACAATTTACCCTTTTCCACCATGATGACCATGGAAAACCAAACAAAACCCAACGGAGACCCCAAAACACGTCAAAAACACCGCAAACAAGAACAGGATCACACCCAAAAACGAAAGAAAACCCCCAAAACCATAGATCCACCCCAAAACCACCCTAAACCTACCTGCTGTTCTCCAAAACCCACAGTTGACCGTTTTCCAACATGATGACCATGGAAAACCCAACGAAACCCAACAGAGCCCACAAAACACGTCAAAAACACCCCGGAAAGGAACAGGATCAGCCCCAAAAACGAAAGAAAACCCCCAACACCATAGATCCACCCCAAAACCATCCTAAACCTACCTGATGTTCTACAAAACCCACAATTTACCCTTTTTCACCATGATGACCATGGAAAACCAAACGAAACCCAACAGAGCCCACAAAACACGTCATAAACACCCCAGAAAGGAACAGGATCACCCCCAAAAACGAAAGAAAACCCCCAACACCATAGATCCACCCCAAAACCACCCTAAACCTACCTGATGTTCTACAAAACCCACAATTTACCCTTTTTCACAATGATGACCAGGGAAAACCCAACAAAACCCAACGGAGACCCCAAAACACGTCAAAAACACCCCAAACAAGAACGGGATCACCGCCAAAACTGGAAGAAAATCCTCAAAAAGTACGGATCCAACCCCCAAACCACTCTAAACTCACCTGATCTTCTGCAAAACCCACCATCCACTCCCATTTAACTTAACGACCAACGAGAACACAACGAAACCAAACGGAGACCCCAAAACACGTCAAAAACACCGCAAACAAGAACAGGATCACCCAAAAAAACAGAATAAAGGCCCGAAATCCATAGATCCACCCCAAAACCACCCTAAACCTACCTGATGTTCTCCAAAACCCACAATTTACCATTTTCCACCATGATGACCATGGAAAACCCAACGAAACCCAACGGAGACCCCAAAACACGTCAAAAACACCCCAAAAAAGAACGGGATCAGAAGAAAAACACTAAAAACTATGCATTGCCCCCCAAAAAACACACTAAACTCACATGATTTTCTCCAAAACCCACAATCCGCTCCCATTTACCTTAACGTCAAACGAGAACCCAATGAAACCCAACGGAGACCCCAAAACACGTCAAAAACACCCCAAAAAAGAAAGGGATCACCCCAAAAAAAAGCAGAAGAAAACCCCAAATACCAAGAATCCACCCCCAAAGTCCCCCCAAACCTACCTGATGTTCTCCAAATCCCGCAACTTACCCTTTTCCACCATGATGACCACGGAAAACCCAACGAAACCCAACGGAGACCCCAAAACACGTCTAAAACACCCCAAAAAAGAACGGGATCAGAAGAAAAAACACCAAAAACTATGAATTTCCCCCCCAAACCGCCGTAAACTAACCTGATCTTCTCCAAAACCCACAATCCACCCCCATTTACGTTGACGACCAACGAGAACCTAACGAAACCCAACAGAGACCGCAAAACACGCCAAAAACACCCCAGAAAAGAACAGAATTAACCCCAAAAATAGAACAAAATGCCAAATACCACATATCCTCCCAAAAAGCACCCTAAACCTACCTGATGTTCTCCAAAACCCACAACTTACTCTTTTCCACTAGGATGACCACGGAAAACCAAACGAAACCCAACGGAGACAACAAAACACGTCAAAAACACCCAAACAAGAAAGGGATCAACAACAAAACTGGAAGAAAATCCCGCAAAACCATAGATCCACCCCAAAACCACCCTAAACCTACCTGATCTTCTCCAAAACCCACAATTTACACTTTTCCACCATGATGACCATGGAAAACCCAACAAAACCCAACAGAGCCCACAAAACACGTCATAAACACCCCAGAAAGGAACAGGATCACCCCCAAAAACGAAAGAAAACCCCCAACACCGTAGATCCACCCCAAAACCACCCTAAACCTACCTGATGTTCTACAAAACCCACAATTTACCCTTTTTCACCATGATGACCAGGGAAAACCAAACGAAACCCAACGGAGACCAAAAAACATGTCAAAATAACCGCAAACACGAATGGGATCACCCAAAAACTGGAAGAAAATCCCCCAAAACCATAGATCCACCCCAAAACCATCCTAAACCTACCTGATGTTCTCCAAAACCCACCATTTATGCATTTCCACCATGATGACCACGGAAAACCCAACAAAACCCAACGGAGACCCCAAAACACGTCAAAAACACCCCAAACAAGAACGGGATCACCGCCAAAACTGGAAGAAAATCCCCAAAAAGTACGGATCCAACCCCCAAACCACTCTAAACTCACCTGATCTTCTGCAAAACCCACCATCCACTCCCATTTAACTTAACGACCAACGAGAACACAACGAAACCAAACGGAGACCCCAAAACACGTCAAAAACACCGCAAACAAGAACAGGATCACCCAAAAAAACAGAATAAAGGCCCGAAATCCATAGATCCACCCCAAAACCACCCTAAACCTACCTGATCTTCTCCAAAACCCACAATTTACCGTTTTCCACCATGATGACCATGGAAAACCCAACAAAACACAACAGAGACCCCAAAACACGTCAAAAACACCCCAGAAAGGAACAGGATCACCCCCCAAAACGAAATAAAACCCCCAACACCATAGATCCATCCCAAAACCACCCTAAACCTACCTGATGTTCTCCAAAACCCACAATTTACCCTTTTCCACCATGATGACCACGGAAAACCCAACGAAACCCAACGGAGACCCCAAAACACGTCTAAAACACCCCAAACAAGAATGGGATCAGAAGAAAAAACACCAAAAACTATGAATTGACCCCCAAAAACCACACTAAACTCACATGATCTTCTCCAAAACCCACAATCCGCTCCCATTTACCTTAATGTCAAACGAGAACCCAATGAAACCCAACAAAGACCGCAAAACACGTCAAAAACACCCCAAAAAAGAAAGGGATCACCCCAAAAAAAGAGAAGAAAACCCCAAATACCAAGAATCCAACCCCAAAGTCCCCCCAAACCTACCTGATGTTCTCCAAAACCGACAACTTACCCTTTTCCACCATGATGACCACGGAAAACCAAACGAAACCCAACGGAGACCCCAAAACACGTCAAAAACACCCCAAACAAGAATGGGATCACCCCCAAAACTGGAAGAAAATCCCCCAAAACCATAGATCCACCCCAAAAATCACCCTATACCTACCTGATGTTCTCCAAAACCCGCAACATACCCTTTTCCACCATAATGACCACGGAAAACCAAACGAAACACAACGGAGACCCCAAAACACGTCAAAACCACCGCAAACACAAATGGGATCACCCAAAAACTGGAAGAAAGCCCGTCAAAACCATAGATCCACCTCAAAACCACCCTAATCCTACCTGATGTTCTTCAAAACCCACAATTTACCCTTTTCCACCATGATGACCACGGAACACCCAACGAAACGCAACGGAGACAGGAAAACACGTCTAAAACACCCCAAAAAAGAACGGGATCAGAAGAAAAAACACAAAAACTATGAATTGCCCCCCAAAACCACACTAAACTCACCTGATCTTCTCCAAAACCCACAATCCACACCCATTTAAATTAACGACCAATGAGAAGCCAACAAAACCCAACGGAGACCCCAAAACACGTCAAAAACACCCCAAACAAGAACGGGATCACCCCCAAATCTGGAAGAAAACCCCTCAAAACTATAGATGCACCTCAAAACCACCCTAAACCTACCTGATGTTCTCCAAAACCCACAATTTACCCTTTTCCACCATGATGACCATGGAAAACCAAACAAAACCCAACGGAGACCCCAAAACACGTCAAAAACACCGCAAACAAGAACAGGATCACACCCAAAAACGAAAGAAAACCCCCAAAACCATAGATCCACCCCAAAACCACCCTAAACCTACCTGATGTTCTCCAAAACCCACAGTTGACCGTTTTCCAACATGATGACCATGGAAAACCCAACGAAACCCAACAGAGCCCACAAAACACGTCAAAAACACCCCGGAAAGGAACAGGATCAGCCCCAAAAACGAAAGAAAACCCCCAACACCATAGATCCACCCCAAAACCATCCTAAACCTACCTGATGTTCTACAAAACCCACAATTTACCCTTTTTCACCATGATGACCACAGAAAAACAAACGAAACCCAACGGAGACCAAAAAACATGTCAAAATAACCGCAAACACGAATGGGATCACCCAAAAACTGGAAGAAAATCCCCCAAAACCATAGATCCACCCCAAAACCATCCTAAACCTACCTGATGTTCTCCAAAACCCACCATTTATGCATTTCCACCATGATGACCACGGAAAACCCAACAAAACCCAACGGAGACCCCAAAACACGTCAAAAACACCCCAAACAAGAACGGGATCACCGCCAAAACTGGAAGAAAATCCCCAAAAAGTACGGATCCAACCCCCAAACCACTCTAAACTCACCTGATCTTCTGCAAAACCCACCATCCACTCCCATTTAACTTAACGACCATCGAGAACCCAACGAAACCAAACGGAGACCCCAAAACACGTCAAAAACACCGCAAACAAGAACAGGATCACCCAAAAAAACAGAATAAAGGCCCGAAATCCATAGATCCACCCCAAAACCACCCTAAACCTACCTGATGTTCTCCAAAACCCACAATTTACCATTTTCCACCATGATGACCATGGAAAACCCAACGAAACCCAACGGAGACCACAAAAAAAAGTCAAAAACACCCCAAAAAAGAACGGGATCAGAAGAAAAAACACTAAAAACTATGCATTGCCCCCCAAAAAACACACTAAACTCACATGATTTTCTCCAAAACCCACAATCCGCTCCCATTTACCTTAACGTCAAACGAGAACCCAATGAAACCCAACAAAGACCGCAAAACACGTCAAAAACACCCCAAAAAAGAAAGGGATCACCCCCAAAAAAAGCAGAAGAAAACCCCAAATACCAAGAATCCACCCCCAAAGTCCCCCCAAACCTACCTGATGTTCTCCAAATCCCGCAACTTACCCTTTTCCACCATGATGACCACGGAAAACCCAACGAAACCCAACGGAGACCCCAAAACACGTCTAAAACACCCCAAAAAAGAACGGGATCAGAAGAAAAAACACCAAAAACTATGAATTTCCCCCCCAAACCGCCGTAAACTAACCTGATCTTCTCCAAAACCCACAATCCACCCCCATTTACGTTGACGACCAACGAGAACCTAACGAAACCCAACAGAGACCGCAAAACACGCCAAAAACACCCCAGAAAAGAACAGAATTAACCCAAAAAATAGAACAAAATGCCAAATACCACATATCCTCCCAAAAAGCACCCTAAACCTACCTGATGTTCTCCAAAACCCACAACTTACTCTTTTCCACTAGGATGACCACGGAAAACCAAACGAAACCCAACGGAGACCACAAAACACGTCAAAAACACCCAAACAAGAAAGGGATCAACAACAAAACTGGAAGAAAATCCCGCAAAACCATAGATCCACCCCAAAACCACCCTAAACCTACCTGATCTTCTCCAAAACCCACAATTTACACTTTTCCACCATGATGACCATGGAAAACCCAACAAAACCCAATGGAGACCCCAAAAAACGTCAAAAACACCCCAAAAAAGAACGGGATCACCCCCAAAACTGGAAGAAAATCCCCCCCCAAAAATTTACAATTTTCACCATGATGACCAACATGAACCAAACGAAAACCCAAAAGGAGACACCAAAACACGTCAAAAACACCCCAAAAAAGAACAGGATCACCCCAAAAAACAGAAGAAAACCCCAAATACCATGAATCCACCCCAAAAGTCCCCCTAAACCTACCTGAAGTTCTCCAAAACCCACAATTTACCCTTTTCCACCAAGATGCCAACAGAAAACCCAACGAAACCCAACAGAGACATCAAAACATGTCAAAAACACCCCAAAAAAGAACGGGATAACCCCCAAAACTGAAGAAAATCCCCAAAAAGCATGGATCCAATTCCAAAACCACCCTAAACCTACCTGATCTTCTCCAAATCCCAAAGTCCACTCCCAACCACCATAAAACCCATTAGGAACTCAACAAAATGCAACAGAAACCCCAAAACACCTCAAAAACACCCCAAAAGCAAACCGGATCAGAAGAAAATACGTGATTTAACCCCAAGAAAACCCTTAAACCTACCTGATCTTCTCCAAATCCCAAAATCCACTCCCACCCACCATAAAACCCATTAGGAACTCAACAAACGCAACGGAAACCCCAAAACACGTCAAAAACACCCCAAAAAAGAACTGGATCAGAAGGAAAAAAAAAACAAAACTATGCATTTCCCTCCCAAATCACCCTAAACTTACCTGATCTTCTTCAAAACCCACAATCCACTCCCATTTCCCTTAAGGACCAACGAGAATCCAACTAAAACCCAACGGACACCCCAAAACAAGTCAAAAACACCCCAAAAAAGAACTGGTTCAACCCCAACAACGAAAGAAAACCCCAAAAGCCATAGATCCACACCAAAAATCCCCCTAAACCAACCTGAAGTTCTCCAAAACCCACAATTTACACTTTTCCACATTGATGACCATGGAAAACCCAACGAAACCCAACGGAGACCACAAAACACGTCAAAAAAAAAAAAAAAGAAAAAAAAAAAAAAAAAAAAAAAGAAAGGGATCACCCCCAAAATTGGAAGAAAATCCTTCAAAATCATAGATCCACCCCAAAACCACCCTAAACCTACCTGATGATCTCCAAAACCCACAATTTACAATTTTCCAACATGATGACCATGGAAAACCCAACGAAACCCAACGGAGACCCCAAAAGAAGTCAAAAACACCCCAAACAAGAACGGGATAAACCCTAAAAACGAAAGAAAACCCCAAAAGCCATAGATCCACACCAAAAGTCCCCCTAAACCTACCTGATGTTCTCCAAAACCCACAATTTACACTTTTCCACCATGATGACCACGGAAAACCCAACAGAGAACCCAAAACACGTCAAAAACACCCCAAACAAGAACAGGATCACCCCCAAAACCAAAGAAAACCCCAAAAAGCACGGATCCAATCCCAAAACCACTCTAAACGTACCTGATGTTCTCCAAATCCAAATGTCCACTCCCAACCACCATAAAACCCATTAGGAACTCAACGAAACCCAACGGAAACCCCAAAACACGTCAAAAACACCCCAAAAAATAACTGAATCAGAAGAAAAAACACCAAAAACTATGAATTTCCCCACAAAACCACCCTAAACTCACCTGATCTTCTTCAAAACCCACAATCCACTCCCATTTCCCTTAAGGACCAACGAGAATCCAACTAAAACCCAACGGACACCCCAAAACAAGTCAAAAACACCCCAAACAAGAACGGAATCACCCCCAAAACTGGAAGAAAATCCCCAAAAAACATAGATCCACCCCAAAACGACACTAAACCTACCTGATGTTCTCCAAAACACGCAAGTTAAACTTTTCCAACATGATGAAAAACAAGAACCCAACAAAACCCAACAGAGACCCCAAAACATGTCAAAAACACCCCAAAAAAGAACGGGATCACCCCCAAAACTGGAAGAAAATTCCCCCCCCCAAAAATTTACAATTTTCACCATGATGACCAACATGAACCAAACGAAAACCCAAAAGGAGACACCAAAACACGTCAAAAACACCCCAAAAAAGAACAGGATCACCCCAAAAAACAGAAGAAAACCCCAAATACCATGAATCCACCCCAAAAGTCCCCCTAAACCTACCTGAAGTTCTCCAAAACCCACAATTTACCCTTTTCCACCAAGATGCCAACAGAAAACCCAACGAAACCCAACAGAGACATCAAAACATGTCAAAAACACCCCAAAAAAGAACGGGATAACCCCCAAAACTGGAAGAAAATCCCCAAAAAGCATGGATCCAATTCCAAAACCACCCTAAACCTACCTGATCTTCTCCAAATCCCAAAGTCCACTCCCAACCACCATAAAACCCATTAGGAACTCAACAAAATGCAACAGAAACCCCAAAACACCTCAAAAACACCCCAAAAGCAAACCGGATCAGAAGAAAATACGTGATTTAACCCCAAGAAAACCCTTAAACCTACCTGATCTTCTCCAAATCCCAAAATCCACTCCCACCCACCATAAAACCCATTAGGAACTCAACAAAACGCAACGGAAACCCCAAAACACGTCAAAAACACCCCAAAAAAGAACTGGATCAGAAGGAAAAAAAAAACAAAACTATGCATTTCCCTCCCAAATCACCCTAAACTTACCTGATCTTCTTCAAAACCCACAATCCACTCCCGTTTAGCTTAACGACCAACGAGAACCCAACAAAACCCAACGGAGACCCCAAAAACGTCAAAAACACCCCAAAAAAGAACTGGTTCAACCCCAACAACGAAAGAAAACCCCAAAAGCCATAGATCCACACCAAAAATCCCCCTAAACCAACCTGAAGTTCTCCAAAACCCACAATTTACACTTTTCCACATTGATGACCATGGAAAACCCAACGAAACCCAACGGAGACCACAAAACACGTCAAAAAAAAAAAAAAAAAAAAAAAAAAAAAAAAAAAAAGAAAGGGATCACCCCCAAAATTGGAAGAAAATCCTTCAAAATCATAGATCCACCCCAAAACCACCCTAAACCTACCTGATGATCTCCAAAACCCACAATTTACAATTTTCCAACATGATGACCATGGAAAACCCAACGAAACCCAACGGAGACCCCAAAAGAAGTCAAAAACACCCCAAACAAGAACGGGATAAACCCTAAAAACGAAAGAAAACCCCAAAAGCCATAGATCCACACCAAAAGTCCCCCTAAACCTACCTGATGTTCTCCAAAACCCACAATTTACACTTTTCCACCATGATGACCACGGAAAACCCAACAGAGAACCCAAAACACGTCAAAAACACCCCAAACAAGAACAGGATCACCCCCAAAACCAAAGAAAACCCCAAAAAGCACGGATCCAATCCCAAAACCACTCTAAACGTACCTGATGTTCTCCAAATCCAAATGTCCACTCCCAACCACCATAAAACCCATTAGGAACTCAACGAAACCCAACGGAAACCCCAAAACACGTCAAAAACACCCCAAAAAATAACTGAATCAGAAGAAAAAACACCAAAAACTATGAATTTCCCCCACAAAACCACCCTAAACTCACCTGATCTTCTTCAAAACCCACAATCCACTCCCATTTCCCTTAAGGACCAACGAGAATCCAACTAAAACCCAACGGACACCCCAAAACAAGTCAAAAACACCCCAAACAAGAACGGAATCACCCCCAAAACTGGAAGAAAATCCCCAAAAAACATAGATCCACCCCAAAACGACACTAAACCTACCTGATGTTCTCCAAAACACGCAAGTTAAACTTTTCCAACATGATGAAAAACAAGAACCCAACAAAACCCAACAGAGACCCCAAAACATGTCAAAAACACCCCAAAAAAGAACGGGATCACCCCCAAAACTGGAAGAAAATTCCCCCCCCAAAAATTTACAATTTTCACCATGATGACCAACATGAACCAAACGAAAACCCAAAAGGAGACACCAAAACACGTCAAAAACACCCCAAAAAAGAAAGGGATCACCCATAAACTGGAAGAAAATCCCCAAAAAGCACAGATCCAATCCCAAAACCAGCCTAAACCTACCTGATGTTCTCCAAAACCCACAAATTTACCCTTTTCCACCATGATGACCATGGAAAACCCAACGAAACCCAATGGAGACAAAAAACATGTCAAAAAAAAAAAACAAAAAACAAAAAACAAACAAAAAAGAACAGGATCTCCCCAAAAAACAGAAGAAAAACCCAAATGCCATAGATCCACCCCAAAAGTCCCCCTAAGCCTACCTGATGTTCTCCAAAACCCACAATTTACCCTTTTTCACAATGATGACCAACGAGAACCCAACAAAACCCAACGGACAACCCCAAAACACGTCAAAAACACCCCAAAAAAGAACAGGATCACCCCAAAAAACAGAAGAAAACCCCAAATACCATGAATCCACCCCAAAAGTCCCCCTAAACCTACCTGAAGTTCTCCAAAACCCACAATTTACCCTTTTCCACCAAGATGCCAACAGAAAACCCAACGAAACCCAACAGAGACATCAAAACATGTCAAAAACACCCCAAAAAAGAACGGGATAACCCCCAAAACTGGAAGAAAATCCCCAAAAAGCATGGATCCAATTCCAAAACCACCCTAAACCTACCTGATCTTCTCCAAATCCCAAAGTCCACTCCCAACCACCATAAAACCCATTAGGAACTCAACAAAATGCAACAGAAACCCCAAAACACCTCAAAAACACCCCAAAAGCAAACCGGATCAGAAGAAAATACGTGATTTAACCCCAAGAAAACCCTTAAACCTACCTGATCTTCTCCAAATCCCAAAATCCACTCCCACCCACCATAAAACCCATTAGGAACTCAACAAAACGCAACGGAAACCCCAAAACACGTCAAAAACACCCCAAAAAAGAACTGGATCAGAAGGAAAAAAAAAACAAAACTATGCATTTCCCTCCCAAATCACCCTAAACTTACCTGATCTTCTTCAAAACCCACAATCCACTCCCGTTTAGCTTAACGACCAACGAGAACCCAACAAAACCCAACGGAGACCCCAAAAACGTCAAAAAACACCCCAAAAAAGAACTGGTTCAACCCCAACAACGAAAGAAAACCCCAAAAGCCATAGATCCACACCAAAAATCCCCCTAAACCAACCTGAAGTTCTCCAAAACCCACAATTTACACTTTTCCACATTGATGACCATGGAAAACCCAACGAAACCCAACCGAGACCACAAAACACGTCAAAAAAAAAAAAAAAGAAAAAAAAAAAAAAAAAAAAAAAGAAAGGGATCACCCCCAAAATTGGAAGAAAATCCTTCAAAATCATAGATCCACCCCAAAACCACCCTAAACCTACCTGATGATCTCCAAAACCCACAATTTACAATTTTCCAACATGATGACCATGGAAAACCCAACGAAACCCAACGGAGACCCCAAAAGAAGTCAAAAACACCCCAAACAAGAACGGGATAAACCCTAAAAACGAAAGAAAACCCCAAAAGCCATAGATCCACACCAAAAGTCCCCCTAAACCTACCTGATGTTCTCCAAAACCCACAATTTACACTTTTCCACCATGATGACCACGGAAAACCCAACAGAGAACCCAAAACACGTCAAAAACACCCCAAACAAGAACAGGATCACCCCCAAAACCAAAGAAAACCCCAAAAAGCACGGATCCAATCCCAAAACCACTCTAAACGTACCTGATGTTCTCCAAATCCAAATGTCCACTCCCAACCACCATAAAACCCATTAGGAACTCAACGAAACCCAACGGAAACCCCAAAACACGTCAAAAACACCCCAAAAAATAACTGAATCAGAAGAAAAAACACCAAAAACTATGAATTTCCCCCACAAAACCACCCTAAACTCACCTGATCTTCTTCAAAACCCACAATCCACTCCCATTTCCCTTAAGGACCAACGAGAATCCAACTAAAACCCAACGGACACCCCAAAACAAGTCAAAAACACCCCAAACAAGAACGGAATCACCCCCAAAACTGGAAGAAAATCCCCAAAAAACATAGATCCACCCCAAAACGACACTAAACCTACCTGATGTTCTCCAAAACACGCAAGTTAAACTTTTCCAACATGATGAAAAACAAGAACCCAACAAAACCCAACAGAGACCCCAAAACATGTCAAAAACACCCCAAAAAAGAACGGGATCACCCCCAAAACTGGAAGAAAATTCCCCCCCCAAAAATTTACAATTTTCACCATGATGACCAACATGAACCAAACGAAAACCCAAAAGGAGACACCAAAACACGTCAAAAACACCCCAAAAAAGAAAGGGATCACCCATAAACTGGAAGAAAATCCCCAAAAAGCACAGATCCAATCCCAAAACCAGCCTAAACCTACCTGATGTTCTCCAAAACCCACAAATTTACCCTTTTCCACCATGATGACCATGGAAAACCCAACGAAACCCAATGGAGACAAAAAACATGTCAAAAAAAAAAAACAAAAAACAAAAAACAAACAAAAAAGAACAGGATCTCCCCAAAAAAGAGAAGAAAAACCCAAATGCCATAGATCCACCCCAAAAGTCCCCCTAAGCCTACCTGATGTTCTCCAAAACCCACAATTTACCCTTTTTCACAATGATGACCAACGAGAACCCAACAAAACCCAACGGACAACCCCAAAACACGTCAAAAACACCCCAAAAAAGAACAGGATCACCCCAAAAAACAGAAGAAAACCCCAAATACCATGAATCCACCCCAAAAGTCCCCCTAAACCTACCTGAAGTTCTCCAAAACCCACAATTTACCCTTTTCCACCAAGATGCCAACAGAAAACCCAACGAAACCCAACAGAGACATCAAAACATGTCAAAAACACCCCAAAAAAGAACGGGATAACCCCCAAAACTGGAAGAAAATCCCCAAAAAGCATGGATCCAATTCCAAAACCACCCTAAACCTACCTGATCTTCTCCAAATCCCAAAGTCCACTCCCAACCACCATAAAACCCATTAGGAACTCAACAAAATGCAACAGAAACCCCAAAACACCTCAAAAACACCCCAAAAGCAAACCGGATCAGAAGAAAATACGTGATTTAACCCCAAGAAAACCCTTAAACCTACCTGATCTTCTCCAAATCCCAAAATCCACTCCCACCCACCATAAAACCCATTAGGAACTCAACAAAACGCAACGGAAACCCCAAAACACGTCAAAAACACCCCAAAAAAGAACTGGATCAGAAGGAAAAAAAAAACAAAACTATGCATTTCCCTCCCAAATCACCCTAAACTTACCTGATCTTCTTCAAAACCCACAATCCACTCCCGTTTAGCTTAACGACCAACGAGAACCCAACAAAACCCAACGGAGACCCCAAAAACGTCAAAAACACCCCAAAAAAGAACTGGTTCAACCCCAACAACGAAAGAAAACCCCAAAAGCCATAGATCCACACCAAAAATCCCCCTAAACCAACCTGAAGTTCTCCAAAACCCACAATTTACACTTTTCCACATTGATGACCATGGAAAACCCAACGAAACCCAACGGAGACCACAAAACACGTCAAAAAAAAAAAAAAAAAAAAAAAAAGAAAGGGATCACCCCCAAAATTGGAAGAAAATCCTTCAAAATCATAGATCCACCCCAAAACCACCCTAAACCTACCTGATGATCTCCAAAACCCACAATTTACAATTTTCCAACATGATGACCATGGAAAACCCAACGAAACCCAACGGAGACCCCAAAAGAAGTCAAAAACACCCCAAACAAGAACGGGATAAACCCTAAAAACGAAAGAAAACCCCAAAAGCCATAGATCCACACCAAAAGTCCCCCTAAACCTACCTGATGTTCTCCAAAACCCACAATTTACACTTTTCCACCATGATGACCACGGAAAACCCAACAGAGAACCCAACACACGTCAAAAACACCCCAAACAAGAACAAGATCACCCCCAAAACCAAAGAAAACCCCAAAAAGCACGGATCCAATCCCAAAACCACTCTAAACGTACCTGATGTTCTCCAAATCCAAATGTCCACTCCCAACCACCATAAAACCCATTAGGAACTCAACGAAACCCAACGGAAACCCCAAAACACGTCAAAAACACCCCAAAAAATAACTGAATCAGAAGAAAAAACACCAAAAACTATGAATTTCCCCACAAAACCACCCTAAACTCACCTGATCTTCTTCAAAACCCACAATCCACTCCCATTTCCCTTAAGGACCAACGAGAATCCAACTAAAACCCAACGGACACCCCAAAACAAGTCAAAAACACCCCAAACAAGAACGGAATCACCCCCAAAACTGGAAGAAAATCCCCAAAAAACATAGATCCACCCCAAAACGACACTAAACCTACCTGATGTTCTCCAAAACACGCAAGTTAAACTTTTCCAACATGATGAAAAACAAGAACCCAACAAAACCCAACAGAGACCCCAAAACATGTCAAAAACACCCCAAAAAAGAACGGGATCACCCCCAAAACTGGAAGAAAATTCCCCCCCCAAAAATTTACAATTTTCACCATGATGACCAACATGAACCAAACGAAAACCCAAAAGGAGACACCAAAACACGTCAAAAACACCCCAAAAAAGAACAGGATCACCCCAAAAAACAGAAGAAAACCCCAAATACCATGAATCCACCCCAAAAGTCCCCCTAAACCTACCTGAAGTTCTCCAAAACCCACAATTTACCCTTTTCCACCAAGATGCCAACAGAAAACCCAACGAAACCCAACAGAGACATCAAAACATGTCAAAAACACCCCAAAAAAGAACGGGATAACCCCCAAAACTGGAAGAAAATCCCCAAAAAGCATGGATCCAATTCCAAAACCACCCTAAACCTACCTGATCTTCTCCAAATCCCAAAGTCCACTCCCAACCACCATAAAACCCATTAGGAACTCAACAAAATGCAACAGAAACCCCAAAACACCTCAAAAACACCCCAAAAGCAAACCGGATCAGAAGAAAATACGTGATTTAACCCCAAGAAAACCCTTAAACCTACCTGATCTTCTCCAAATCCCAAAATCCACTCCCACCCACCATAAAACCCATTAGGAACTCAACAAAACGCAACGGAAACCCCAAAACACGTCAAAAACACCCCAAAAAAGAACTGGATCAGAAGGAAAAAAAAAACAAAACTATGCATTTCCCTCCCAAATCACCCTAAACTTACCTGATCTTCTTCAAAACCCACAATCCACTCCCGTTTAGCTTAACGACCAACGAGAACCCAACAAAACCCAACGGAGACCCCAAAAACGTCAAAAACACCCCAAAAAAGAACTGGTTCAACCCCAACAACGAAAGAAAACCCCAAAAGCCATAGATCCACACCAAAAATCCCCCTAAACCAACCTGAAGTTCTCCAAAACCCACAATTTACACTTTTCCACATTGATGACCATGGAAAACCCAACGAAACCCAACGGAGACCACAAAACACGTCAAAAAAAAAAAAAAAAAAAAAAAAAAAAAAAAAAAAGAAAGGGATCACCCCCAAAATTGGAAGAAAATCCTTCAAAATCATAGATCCACCCCAAAACCACCCTAAACCTACCTGATGATCTCCAAAACCCACAATTTACAATTTTCCAACATGATGACCATGGAAAACCCAACGAAACCCAACGGAGACCCCAAAAGAAGTCAAAAACACCCCAAACAAGAACGGGATAAACCCTAAAAACGAAAGAAAACCCCAAAAGCCATAGATCCACACCAAAAGTCCCCCTAAACCTACCTGATGTTCTCCAAAACCCACAATTTACACTTTTCCACCATGATGACCACGGAAAACCCAACAGAGAACCCAAAACACGTCAAAAACACCCCAAACAAGAACAGGATCACCCCCAAAACCAAAGAAAACCCCAAAAAGCACGGATCCAATCCCAAAACCACTCTAAACGTACCTGATGTTCTCCAAATCCAAATGTCCACTCCCAACCACCATAAAACCCATTAGGAACTCAACGAAACCCAACGGAAACCCCAAAACACGTCAAAAACACCCCAAAAAATAACTGAATCAGAAGAAAAAACACCAAAAACTATGAATTTCCCCCACAAAACCACCCTAAACTCACCTGATCTTCTTCAAAACCCACAATCCACTCCCATTTCCCTTAAGGACCAACGAGAATCCAACTAAAACCCAACGGACACCCCAAAACAAGTCAAAAACACCCCAAACAAGAACGGAATCACCCCCAAAACTGGAAGAAAATCCCCAAAAAACATAGATCCACCCCAAAACGACACTAAACCTACCTGATGTTCTCCAAAACACGCAAGTTAAACTTTTCCAACATGATGAAAAACAAGAACCCAACAAAACCCAACAGAGACCCCAAAACATGTCAAAAACACCCCAAAAAAGAACGGGATCACCCCCAAAACTGGAAGAAAATTCCCCCCCCAAAAATTTACAATTTTCACCATGATGACCAACATGAACCAAACGAAAACCCAAAAGGAGACACCAAAACACGTCAAAAACACCCCAAAAAAGAAAGGGATCACCCATAAACTGGAAGAAAATCCCCAAAAAGCACAGATCCAATCCCAAAACCAGCCTAAACCTACCTGATGTTCTCCAAAACCCACAAATTTACCCTTTTCCACCATGATGACCATGGAAAACCCAACGAAACCCAATGGAGACAAAAAACATGTCAAAAAAAAAAAACAAAAAACAAAAAACAAACAAAAAAGAACAGGATCTCCCCAAAAAACAGAAGAAAAACCCAAATGCCATAGATCCACCCCAAAAGTCCCCCTAAGCCTACCTGATGTTCTCCAAAACCCACAATTTACCCTTTTTCACAATGATGACCAACGAGAACCCAACAAAACCCAACGGACAACCCCAAAACACGTCAAAAACACCCCAAAAAAGAACAGGATCACCCCAAAAAACAGAAGAAAACCCCAAATACCATGAATCCACCCCAAAAGTCCCCCTAAACCTACCTGAAGTTCTCCAAAACCCACAATTTACCCTTTTCCACCAAGATGCCAACAGAAAACCCAACGAAACCCAACAGAGACATCAAAACATGTCAAAAACACCCCAAAAAAGAACGGGATAACCCCCAAAACTGGAAGAAAATCCCCAAAAAGCATGGATCCAATTCCAAAACCACCCTAAACCTACCTGATCTTCTCCAAATCCCAAAGTCCACTCCCAACCACCATAAAACCCATTAGGAACTCAACAAAATGCAACAGAAACCCCAAAACACCTCAAAAACACCCCAAAAGCAAACCGGATCAGAAGAAAATACGTGATTTAACCCCAAGAAAACCCTTAAACCTACCTGATCTTCTCCAAATCCCAAAATCCACTCCCACCCACCATAAAACCCATTAGGAACTCAACAAAACGCAACGGAAACCCCAAAACACGTCAAAAACACCCCAAAAAAGAACTGGATCAGAAGGAAAAAAAAAACAAAACTATGCATTTCCCTCCCAAATCACCCTAAACTTACCTGATCTTCTTCAAAACCCACAATCCACTCCCGTTTAGCTTAACGACCAACGAGAACCCAACAAAACCCAACGGAGACCCCAAAAACGTCAAAAACACCCCAAAAAAGAACTGGTTCAACCCCAACAACGAAAGAAAACCCCAAAAGCCATAGATCCACACCAAAAATCCCCCTAAACCAACCTGAAGTTCTCCAAAACCCACAATTTACACTTTTCCACATTGATGACCATGGAAAACCCAACGAAACCCAACCGAGACCACAAAACACGTCAAAAAAAAAAAAAAAGAAAAAAAAAAAAAAAAAAAAAAAGAAAGGGATCACCCCCAAAATTGGAAGAAAATCCTTCAAAATCATAGATCCACCCCAAAACCACCCTAAACCTACCTGATGATCTCCAAAACCCACAATTTACAATTTTCCAACATGATGACCATGGAAAACCCAACGAAACCCAACGGAGACCCCAAAAGAAGTCAAAAACACCCCAAACAAGAACGGGATAAACCCTAAAAACGAAAGAAAACCCCAAAAGCCATAGATCCACACCAAAAGTCCCCCTAAACCTACCTGATGTTCTCCAAAACCCACAATTTACACTTTTCCACCATGATGACCACGGAAAACCCAACAGAGAACCCAACACACGTCAAAAACACCCCAAACAAGAACAAGATCACCCCCAAAACCAAAGAAAACCCCAAAAAGCACGGATCCAATCCCAAAACCACTCTAAACGTACCTGATGTTCTCCAAATCCAAATGTCCACTCCCAACCACCATAAAACCCATTAGGAACTCAACGAAACCCAACGGAAACCCCAAAACACGTCAAAAACACCCCAAAAAATAACTGAATCAGAAGAAAAAACACCAAAAACTATGAATTTCCCCACAAAACCACCCTAAACTCACCTGATCTTCTTCAAAACCCACAATCCACTCCCATTTCCCTTAAGGACCAACGAGAATCCAACTAAAACCCAACGGACACCCCAAAACAAGTCAAAAACACCCCAAACAAGAACGGAATCACCCCCAAAACTGGAAGAAAATCCCCAAAAAACATAGATCCACCCCAAAACGACACTAAACCTCCCTGATGTTCTCCAAAACACGCAAGTTAAACTTTTCCAACATGATGAAAAACAAGAACCCAACAAAACCCAACAGAGACCCCAAAACATGTCAAAAACACCCCAAAAAAGAACGGGATCACCCCCAAAACTGGAAGAAAATTCCCCCCCCCAAAAATTTACAATTTTCACCATGATGACCAACATGAACCAAACGAAAACCCAAAAGGAGACACCAAAACACGTCAAAAACACCCCAAAAAAGAACAGGATCACCCCAAAAAACAGAAGAAAACCCCAAATACCATGAATCCACCCCAAAAGTCCCCCTAAACCTACCTGAAGTTCTCCAAAACCCACAATTTACCCTTTTCCACCAAGATGCCAACAGAAAACCCAACGAAACCCAACAGAGACATCAAAACATGTCAAAAACACCCCAAAAAAGAACGGGATAACCCCCAAAACTGGAAGAAAATCCCCAAAAAGCATGGATCCAATTCCAAAACCACCCTAAACCTACCTGATCTTCTCCAAATCCCAAAGTCCACTCCCAACCACCATAAAACCCATTAGGAACTCAACAAAATGCAACAGAAACCCCAAAACACCTCAAAAACACCCCAAAAGCAAACCGGATCAGAAGAAAATACGTGATTTAACCCCAAGAAAACCCTTAAACCTACCTGATCTTCTCCAAATCCCAAAATCCACTCCCACCCACCATAAAACCCATTAGGAACTCAACAAAACGCAACGGAAACCCCAAAACACGTCAAAAACACCCCAAAAAAGAACTGGATCAGAAGGAAAAAAAAAACAAAACTATGCATTTCCCTCCCAAATCACCCTAAACTTACCTGATCTTCTTCAAAACCCACAATCCACTCCCGTTTAGCTTAACGACCAACGAGAACCCAACAAAACCCAACGGAGACCCCAAAAACGTCAAAAACACCCCAAAAAAGAACTGGTTCAACCCCAACAACGAAAGAAAACCCCAAAAGCCATAGATCCACACCAAAAATCCCCCTAAACCAACCTGAAGTTCTCCAAAACCCACAATTTACACTTTTCCACATTGATGACCATGGAAAACCCAACGAAACCCAACCGAGACCACAAAACACGTCAAAAAAAAAAAAAAAAAAAAAAAAAAAAAAAAAAAAAAAAGGGATCACCCCCAAAATTGGAAGAAAATCCTTCAAAATCATAGATCCACCCCAAAACCACCCTAAACCTACCTGATGATCTCCAAAACCCACAATTTACAATTTTCCAACATGATGACCATGGAAAACCCAACGAAACCCAACGGAGACCCCAAAAGAAGTCAAAAACACCCCAAACAAGAACGGGATAAACCCTAAAAACGAAAGAAAACCCCAAAAGCCATAGATCCACACCAAAAGTCCCCCTAAACCTACCTGATGTTCTCCAAAACCCACAATTTACACTTTTCCACCATGATGACCACGGAAAACCCAACAGAGAACCCAACACACGTCAAAAACACCCCAAACAAGAACAAGATCACCCCCAAAACCAAAGAAAACCCCAAAAAGCACGGATCCAATCCCAAAACCACTCTAAACGTACCTGATGTTCTCCAAATCCAAATGTCCACTCCCAACCACCATAAAACCCATTAGGAACTCAACGAAACCCAACGGAAACCCCAAAACACGTCAAAAACACCCCAAAAAATAACTGAATCAGAAGAAAAAACACCAAAAACTATGAATTTCCCCACAAAACCACCCTAAACTCACCTGATCTTCTTCAAAACCCACAATCCACTCCCATTTCCCTTAAGGACCAACGAGAATCCAACTAAAACCCAACGGACACCCCAAAACAAGTCAAAAACACCCCAAACAAGAACGGAATCACCCCCAAAACTGGAAGAAAATCCCCAAAAAACATAGATCCACCCCAAAACGACACTAAACCTACCTGATGTTCTCCAAAACACGCAAGTTAAACTTTTCCAACATGATGAAAAACAAGAACCCAACAAAACCCAACAGAGACCCCAAAACATGTCAAAAACACCCCAAAAAAGAACGGGATCACCCCCAAAACTGGAAGAAAATTCCCCCCCCCAAAAATTTACAATTTTCACCATGATGACCAACATGAACCAAACGAAAACCCAAAAGGAGACACCAAAACACGTCAAAAACACCCCAAAAAAGAACAGGATCACCCCAAAAAACAGAAGAAAACCCCAAATACCATGAATCCACCCCAAAAGTCCCCCTAAACCTACCTGAAGTTCTCCAAAACCCACAATTTACCCTTTTCCACCAAGATGCCAACAGAAAACCCAACGAAACCCAACAGAGACATCAAAACATGTCAAAAACACCCCAAAAAAGAACGGGATAACCCCCAAAACTGGAAGAAAATCCCCAAAAAGCATGGATCCAATTCCAAAACCACCCTAAACCTACCTGATCTTCTCCAAATCCCAAAGTCCACTCCCAACCACCATAAAACCCATTAGGAACTCAACAAAATGCAACAGAAACCCCAAAACACCTCAAAAACACCCCAAAAGCAAACCGGATCAGAAGAAAATACGTGATTTAACCCCAAGAAAACCCTTAAACCTACCTGATCTTCTCCAAATCCCAAAATCCACTCCCACCCACCATAAAACCCATTAGGAACTCAACAAAACGCAACGGAAACCCCAAAACACGTCAAAAACACCCCAAAAAAGAACTGGATCAGAAGGAAAAAAAAAACAAAACTATGCATTTCCCTCCCAAATCACCCTAAACTTACCTGATCTTCTTCAAAACCCACAATCCACTCCCGTTTAACTTAACGACCAACGAGAACCCAACAAAACCCAACGGAGACCCCAAAAACGTCAAAAACACCCCAAAAAAGAACTGGTTCAACCCCAACAACGAAAGAAAACCCCAAAAGCCATAGATCCACACCAAAAATCCCCCTAAACCAACCTGAAGTTCTCCAAAACCCACAATTTACACTTTTCCACATTGATGACCATGGAAAACCCAACGAAACCCAACCGAGACCACAAAACACGTCAAAAAAAAAAAAAAAAAAAAAAAAAAAAAAAAAAAAAAAGAAAGGGATCACCCCCAAAATTGGAAGAAAATCCTTCAAAATCATAGATCCACCCCAAAACCACCCTAAACCTACCTGATGATCTCCAAAACCCACAATTTACAATTTTCCAACATGATGACCATGGAAAACCCAACGAAACCCAACGGAGACCCCAAAAGAAGTCAAAAACACCCCAAACAAGAACGGGATAAACCCTAAAAACGAAAGAAAACCCCAAAAGCCATAGATCCACACCAAAAGTCCCCCTAAACCTACCTGATGTTCTCCAAAACCCACAATTTACACTTTTCCACCATGATGACCACGGAAAACCCAACAGAGAACCCAACACACGTCAAAAACACCCCAAACAAGAACAGGATCACCCCCAAAACCAAAGAAAACCCCAAAAAGCACGGATCCAATCCCAAAACCACTCTAAACGTACCTGATGTTCTCCAAATCCAAATGTCCACTCCCAACCACCATAAAACCCATTAGGAACTCAACGAAACCCAACGGAAACCCCAAAACACGTCAAAAACACCCCAAAAAATAACTGAATCAGAAGAAAAAACACCAAAAACTATGAATTTCCCCACAAAACCACCCTAAACTCACCTGATCTTCTTCAAAACCCACAATCCACTCCCGTTTAACTTAACGACCAACGAGAATCCAACTAAAACCCAACGGAGACCCCAAAAACGTCAAAAA
This sequence comes from Aythya marila, assembly GCF_965140915.1. NCBI lineage: Eukaryota > Metazoa > Chordata > Aves > Anseriformes > Anatidae > Aythya > Aythya marila. The sequence goes on along the minus strand of NW_028137232.1, from coordinate 21,087 downwards.
CACCCCAAAAAAGAACTGGTTCAACCCCAACAACGAAAGAAAACCCCAAAAGCCATAGATCCACACCAAAAATCCCCCTAAACCAACCTGAAGTTCTCCAAAACCCACAATTTACACTTTTCCACATTGATGACCATGGAAAACCCAACGAAACCCAACCGAGACCACAAAACACGTCAAAAAAAAAAAAAAAAAAAAAAAAAAAAAAAAAAAAGAAAGGGATCACCCCCAAAATTGGAAGAAAATCCTTCAAAATCATAGATCCACCCCAAAACCACCCTAAACCTACCTGATGATCTCCAAAACCCACAATTTACAATTTTCCAACATGATGACCATGGAAAACCCAACGAAACCCAACGGAGACCCCAAAAGAAGTCAAAAACACCCCAAACAAGAACGGGATAAACCCTAAAAACGAAAGAAAACCCCAAAAGCCATAGATCCACACCAAAAGTCCCCCTAAACCTACCTGATGTTCTCCAAAACCCACAATTTACACTTTTCCACCATGATGACCACAGAAAACCCAACAGAGAACCCAAAACACGTCAAAAACACCCCAAACAAGAACAGGATCACCCCCAAAACCAAAGAAAACCCCAAAAAGCACGGATCCAATCCCAAAACCACTCTAAACGTACCTGATGTTCTCCAAATCCAAATGTCCACTCCCAACCACCATAAAACCCATTAGGAACTCAACGAAACCCAACGGAAACCCCAAAACACGTCAAAAACACCCCAAAAAATAACTGAATCAGAAGAAAAAACACCAAAAACTATGAATTTCCCCACAAAACCACCCTAAACTCACCTGATCTTCTTCAAAACCCACAATCCACTCCCATTTCCCTTAAGGACCAACGAGAATCCAACTAAAACCCAACGGACACCCCAAAACAAGTCAAAAACACCCCAAACAAGAACGGAATCACCCCCAAAACTGGAAGAAAATCCCCAAAAAACATAGATCCACCCCAAAACGACACTAAACCTACCTGATGTTCTCCAAAACACGCAAGTTAAACTTTTCCAACATGATGAAAAACAAGAACCCAACAAAACCCAACAGAGACCCCAAAACATGTCAAAAACACCCCAAAAAAAGAACGGGATCACCCCCAAAACTGGAAGAAAATTCCCCCCCCAAAAATTTACAATTTTCACCATGATGACCAACATGAACCAAACGAAAACCCAAAAGGAGACACCAAAACACGTCAAAAACACCCCAAAAAAGAAAGGGATCACCCATAAACTGGAAGAAAATCCCCAAAAAGCACAGATCCAATCCCAAAACCAGCCTAAACCTACCTGATGTTCTCCAAAACCCACAAATTTACCCTTTTCCACCATGATGACCATGGAAAACCCAACGAAACCCAATGGAGACAAAAAACATGTCAAAAAAAAAAAAAAAAAAAAAACAAAAAACAAACAAAAAAGAACAGGATCTCCCCAAAAAAGAGAAGAAAACCCCAAATGCCATAGATCCACCCCAAAAGTCCCCCTAAGCCTACCTGATGTTCTCCAAAACCCACAATTTACCCTTTTTCACAATGATGACCAACGAGAACCCAACAAAACCCAACGGACAACCCCAAAACACGTCAAAAACACCCCAAAAAAGAACAGGATCACCCCAAAAAACAGAAGAAAACCCCAAATACCATGAATCCACCCCAAAAGTCCCCCTAAACCTACCTGAAGTTCTCCAAAACCCACAATTTACCCTTTTCCACCAAGATGCCAACAGAAAACCCAACGAAACCCAACAGAGACATCAAAACATGTCAAAAACACCCCAAAAAAGAACGGGATAACCCCCCAAACTGGAAGAAAATCCCCAAAAAGCATGGATCCAATTCCAAAACCACCCTAAACCTACCTGATCTTCTCCAAATCCCAAAGTCCACTCCCAACCACCATAAAACCCATTAGGAACTCAACAAAATGCAACAGAAACCCCAAAACACCTCAAAAACACCCCAAAAGCAAACCGGATCAGAAGAAAATACGTGATTTAACCCCAAGAAAACCCTTAAACCTACCTGATCTTCTCCAAATCCCAAAATCCACTCCCACCCACCATAAAACCCATTAGGAACTCAACAAAACGCAACGGAAACCCCAAAACACGTCAAAAACACCCCAAAAAAGAACTGGATCAGAAGGAAAAAAAAAACAAAACTATGCATTTCCCTCCCAAATCACCCTAAACTTACCTGATCTTCTTCAAAACCCACAATCCACTCCCGTTTAACTTAACGACCAACGAGAACCCAACAAAACCCAACGGAGACCCCAAAAACGTCAAAAACACCCCAAAAAAGAACTGGTTCAACCCCAACAACGAAAGAAAACCCCAAAAGCCATAGATCCACACCAAAAATCCCCCTAAACCAACCTGAAGTTCTCCAAAACCCACAATTTACACTTTTCCACATTGATGACCATGGAAAACCCAACGAAACCCAACGGAGACCACAAAACACGTCAAAAAAAAAAAAAAAAAAAAAAAAAAAAAAAAAAAAAGAAAGGGATCACCCCCAAAATTGGAAGAAAATCCTTCAAAATCATAGATCCACCCCAAAACCACCCTAAACCTACCTGATGATCTCCAAAACCCACAATTTACAATTTTCCAACATGATGACCATGGAAAACCCAACGAAACCCAACGGAGACCCCAAAAGAAGTCAAAAACACCCCAAACAAGAACGGGATAAACCCTAAAAACGAAAGAAAACCCCAAAAGCCATAGATCCACACCAAAAGTCCCCCTAAACCTACCTGATGTTCTCCAAAACCCACAATTTACACTTTTCCACCATGATGACCACGGAAAACCCAACAGAGAACCCAAAACACGTCAAAAAACACCCCAAACAAGAACAGGATCACCCCCAAAACCAAAGAAAACCCCAAAAAGCACGGATCCAATCCCAAAACCACTCTAAACGTACCTGATGTTCTCCAAATCCAAATGTCCACTCCCAACCACCATAAAAACCCATTAGGAACTCAACGAAACCCAACGGAAACCCCAAAACACGTCAAAAACACCCCAAAAAATAACTGAATCAGAAGAAAAACACCAAAAACTATGAATTTCCCCACAAAACCACCCTAAACTCCACCTGATCTTCTTCAAAACCCACAATCCACTCCCATTTCCCTTAAGGACCAACGAGAATCCAACTAAAACCCAACGGACACCCCAAAACAAGTCAAAAACACCCCAAACAAGAACGGAATCACCCCCAAAACTGGAAGAAAATCCCCAAAAACATAGATCCACCCCAAAACGACACTAAACCTACCTGATGTTCTCCAAAACACGCAAGTTAAACTTTTCCAACATGATGAAAACAAGAACCCAACAAAACCCAACAGAGACCCCAAAACATGTCAAAAACACCCCAAAAAAAGAACGGGATCACCCCCAAAACTGGAAGAAAATTCCCCCCCCAAAAATTTACAATTTTCACCATGATGACCAACATGAACCAAACGAAAACCCAAAAGGAGACACCAAAACACGTCAAAAACACCCCAAAAAAGAAAGGGATCACCCATAAACTGGAAGAAAATCCCCAAAAAGCACAGATCCAATCCCAAAACCAGCCTAAACCTACCTGATGTTCTCCAAAACCCACAAATTTACCCTTTTCCACCATGATGACCATGGAAAACCCAACGAAACCCAATGGAGACAAAAAACATGTCAAAAAAAAAAAAAAAAAAAAAAAAAAAAAAAAAAAGAACAGGATCTCCCCAAAAAAGAGAAGAAAACCCCAAATGCCATAGATCCACCCCAAAAGTCCCCCTAAGCCTACCTGATGTTCTCCAAAACCCACAATTTACCCTTTTTCACAATGATGACCAACGAGAACCCAACAAAACCCAACGGACAACCCCAAAACACGTCAAAAACACCCCAAAAAAGAACAGGATCACCCCAAAAAACAGAAGAAAACCCCAAATACCATGAATCCACCCCAAAAGTCCCCCTAAACCTACCTGAAGTTCTCCAAAACCCACAATTTACCCTTTTCCACCAAGATGCCAACAGAAAACCCAACGAAACCCAACAGAGACATCAAAACATGTCAAAAACACCCCAAAAAAGAACGGGATAACCCCCAAAACTGGAAGAAAATCCCCAAAAAGCATGGATCCAATTCCAAAACCACCCTAAACCTACCTGATCTTCTCCAAATCCCAAAGTCCACTCCCAACCACCATAAAACCCATTAGGAACTCAACAAAATGCAACAGAAACCCCAAAACACCTCAAAAACACCCCAAAAGCAAACCGGATCAGAAGAAAATACGTGATTTAACCCCAAGAAAACCCTTAAACCTACCTGATCTTCTCCAAATCCCAAAATCCACTCCCACCCACCATAAAACCCATTAGGAACTCAACAAAACGCAACGGAAACCCCAAAACACGTCAAAAACACCCCAAAAAAAGAACTGGATCAGAAGGAAAAAAAAAACAAAACTATGCATTTCCCTCCCAAATCACCCTAAACTTACCTGATCTTCTTCAAAACCCACAATCCACTCCCGTTTAACTTAACGACCAACGAGAACCCAACAAAACCCAACGGAGACCCCAAAAACGTCAAAAACACCCCAAAAAAGAACTGGTTCAACCCCAACAACGAAAGAAAACCCCAAAAGCCATAGATCCACACCAAAAATCCCCCTAAACCAACCTGAAGTTCTCCAAAACCCACAATTTACACTTTTCCACATTGATGACCATGGAAAACCCAACGAAACCCAACGGAGACCACAAAACACGTCAAAAAAAAAAAAAAAAAAAAAAAAAAAAAAAAAAAAGAAAGGGATCACCCCCAAAATTGGAAGAAAATCCTTCAAAATCATAGATCCACCCCAAAACCACCCTAAACCTACCTGATGATCTCCAAAACCCACAATTTACAATTTTCCAACATGATGACCATGGAAAACCCAACGAAACCCAACGGAGACCCCAAAAGAAGTCAAAAACACCCCAAACAAGAACGGGATAAACCCTAAAAACGAAAGAAAACCCCAAAAGCCATAGATCCACACCAAAAGTCCCCCTAAACCTACCTGATGTTCTCCAAAACCCACAATTTACACTTTTCCACCATGATGACCACGGAAAACCCAACAGAGAACCCAAAACACGTCAAAAACACCCCAAACAAGAACAGGATCACCCCCAAAACCAAAGAAAACCCCAAAAAGCACGGATCCAATCCCAAAACCACTCTAAACGTACCTGATGTTCTCCAAATCCAAATGTCCACTCCCAACCACCATAAAACCCATTAGGAACTCAACGAAACCCAACGGAAACCCCAAAACACGTCAAAAACACCCCAAAAAATAACTGAATCAGAAGAAAAAACACCAAAAACTATGAATTTCCCCACAAAACCACCCTAAACTCACCTGATCTTCTTCAAAACCCACAATCCACTCCCATTTCCCTTAAGGACCAACGAGAATCCAACTAAAACCCAACGGACACCCCAAAACAAGTCAAAAACACCCCAAACAAGAACGGAATCACCCCCAAAACTGGAAGAAAATCCCCAAAAAACATAGATCCACCCCAAAACGACACTAAACCTACCTGATGTTCTCCAAAACACGCAAGTTAAACTTTTCCAACATGATGAAAAACAAGAACCCAACAAAACCCAACAGAGACCCCAAAACATGTCAAAAACACCCCAAAAAAAGAACGGGATCACCCCCAAAACTGGAAGAAAATTCCCCCCCCCAAAAATTTACAATTTTCACCATGATGACCAACATGAACCAAACGAAAACCCAAAAGGAGACACCAAAACACGTCAAAAACACCCCAAAAAAGAAAGGGATCACCCATAAACTGGAAGAAAATCCCCAAAAAGCACAGATCCAATCCCAAAACCAGCCTAAACCTACCTGATGTTCTCCAAAACCCACAAATTTACCCTTTTCCACCATGATGACCATGGAAAACCCAACGAAACCCAATGGAGACAAAAAACATGTCAAAAAAAAAAAAAAAAAAAAAAAAAAACAAACAAAAAAGAACAGGATCTCCCCAAAAAAGAGAAGAAAACCCCAAATGCCATAGATCCACCCCAAAAGTCCCCCTAAGCCTACCTGATGTTCTCCAAAACCCACAATTTACCCTTTTTCACAATGATGACCAACGAGAACCCAACAAAACCCAACGGACAACCCCAAAACACGTCAAAAACACCCCAAAAAAGAACAGGATCACCCCAAAAAACAGAAGAAAACCCCAAATACCATGAATCCACCCCAAAAGTCCCCCTAAACCTACCTGAAGTTCTCCAAAACCCACAATTTACCCTTTTCCACCAAGATGCCAACAGAAAACCCAACGAAACCCAACAGAGACATCAAAACATGTCAAAAACACCCCAAAAAAGAACGGGATAACCCCCAAAACTGGAAGAAAATCCCCAAAAAGCATGGATCCAATTCCAAAACCACCCTAAACCTACCTGATCTTCTCCAAATCCCAAAGTCCACTCCCAACCACCATAAAACCCATTAGGAACTCAACAAAATGCAACAGAAACCCCAAAACACCTCAAAAACACCCCAAAAGCAAACCGGATCAGAAGAAAATACGTGATTTAACCCCAAGAAAACCCTTAAACCTACCTGATCTTCTCCAAATCCCAAAATCCACTCCCACCCACCATAAAACCCATTAGGAACTCAACAAAACGCAACGGAAACCCCAAAACACGTCAAAAACACCCCAAAAAAGAACTGGATCAGAAGGAAAAAAAAACCAAAACTATGCATTTCCCTCCCAAATCACCCTAAACTTACCTGATCTTCTTCAAAACCCACAATCCACTCCCGTTTAACTTAACGACCAACGAGAACCCAACAAAACCCAACGGAGACCCCAAAACGTCAAAAACACCCCAAAAAAGAACTGGTTCAACCCCAACAACGAAAGAAAACCCCAAAAGCCATAGATCCACACCAAAAATCCCCCTAAACCAACCTGAAGTTCTCCAAAACCCACAATTTACACTTTTCCACATTGATGACCATGGAAAACCCAACGAAACCCAACGGAGACCACAAAACACGTCAAAAAAAAAAAAAAAAAAAAAAAAAAAAAAAAAAGAAAGGGATCACCCCCAAAATTGGAAGAAAATCCTTCAAAATCATAGATCCACCCCAAAACCACCCTAAACCTACCTGATGATCTCCAAAACCCACAATTTACAATTTTCCAACATGATGACCATGGAAAACCCAACGAAACCCAACGGAGACCCCAAAAGAAGTCAAAAACACCCCAAACCAAGAACGGGATAAACCCTAAAAACGAAAGAAAACCCCAAAAGCCATAGATCCACACCAAAAGTCCCCCTAAACCTACCTGATGTTCTCCAAAACCCACAATTTACACTTTTCCACCATGATGACCACGGAAAACCCAACAGAGAACCCAAAACACGTCAAAAACACCCCAAACAAGAACAGGATCACCCCCAAAACCAAAGAAAACCCCAAAAAGCACGGATCCAATCCCAAAACACTCTAAACGTACCTGATGTTCTCCAAATCCAAATGTCCACTCCCAACCACCATAAAACCCATTAGGAACTCAACGAAACCCAACGGAAACCCCAAAACACGTCAAAAACACCCAAAAAATAACTGAATCAGAAGAAAAAACACCAAAAACTATGAATTTCCCCACAAAACCACCCTAAACTCACCTGATCTTCTTCAAAACCCACAATCCACTCCCCGTTTAACTTAACGACCAACGAGAATCCAACTAAAACCCAACGGAGACCCCAAAAACGTCAAAAACACCCCAAAAAAGAACTGGTTCAACCCCAACAACGAAAGAAAACCCCAAAAGCCATAGATCCACACCAAAAATCCCCCTAAACCAACCTGAAGTTCTCCAAAACCCACAATTTACACTTTTCCACATTGATGACCATGGAAAACCCAACGAAACCCAACCGAGACCACAAAACACGTCAAAAAAAAAAAAAAAAAAAAAAAAAAAAAAAAAAAAAAGGAAAGGGATCACCCCCAAAATTGGAAGAAAATCCTTCAAAATCATAGATCCACCCCAAAACCACCCTAAACCTACCTGATGATCTCCAAAACCCACAATTTACAATTTTCCAACATGATGACCATGGAAAACCCAACGAAACCCAACGGAGACCCCAAAAGAAGTCAAAAACACCCCAAACAAGAACGGGATAAACCCTAAAAACGAAAGAAAACCCCAAAAGCCATAGATCCACACCAAAAGTCCCCCTAAACCTACCTGATGTTCTCCAAAACCCACAATTTACACTTTTCCACCATGATGACCACGGAAAACCCAACAGAGAACCCAAAACACGTCAAAAACACCCCAAACAAGAACAGGATCACCCCCAAAACCAAAGAAAACCCCAAAAAGCACGGATCCAATCCCAAAACCACTCTAAACATACCTGATGTTCTCCAAATCCAAATGTCCACTCCCAACCACCATAAAACCCATTAGGAACTCAACGAAACCCAACGGAAACCCCAAAACACGTCAAAAACACCCCAAAAAATAACTGAATCAGAAGAAAAAAACACCAAAAACTATGAATTTCCCCACAAAACCACCCTAAACTCACCTGATCTTCTTCAAAACCCACAATCCACTCCCATTTCCCTTAAGGACCAACGAGAATCCAACTAAAACCCAACGGACACCCCAAAACAAGTCAAAAACACCCCAAACAAGAACGGAATCACCCCCAAAACTGGAAGAAAATCCCCAAAAAACATAGATCCACCCCAAAACGACACTAAACCTACCTGATGTTCTCCAAAACACGCAAGTTAAACTTTTCCAACATGATGAAAAACAAGAACCCAACAAAACCCAACAGAGACCCCAAAACATGTCAAAAACACCCCAAAAAAAGAACGGGATCACCCCCAAAACTGGAAGAAAATTCCCCCCCCAAAAATTTACAATTTTCACCATGATGACCAACATGAACCAAACGAAAACCCAAAAGGAGACACCAAAACACGTCAAAAACACCCCAAAAAAGAAAGGGATCACCCATAAACTGGAAGAAAATCCCCAAAAAGCACAGATCCAATCCCAAAACCAGCCTAAACCTACCTGATGTTCTCCAAAACCCACAAATTTACCCTTTTCCACCATGATGACCATGGAAAACCCAACGAAACCCAATGGAGACAAAAAACATGTCAAAAAAAAAAAAAAAAAAAAAAAAAAAAAAGAACAGGATCTCCCCAAAAAAGAGAAGAAAACCCCAAATGCCATAGATCCACCCCAAAAGTCCCCCTAAGCCTACCTGATGTTCTCCAAAACCCACAATTTACCCTTTTTCACAATGATGACCAACGAGAACCCAACAAAACCCAACGGACAACCCCAAAACACGTCAAAAACACCCCAAAAAAGAACAGGATCACCCCAAAAACAGAAGAAAACCCCAAATACCATGAATCCACCCCAAAAGTCCCCCTAAACCTACCTGAAGTTCTCCAAAACCCACAATTTACCCTTTTCCACCAAGATGCCAACAGAAAACCCAACGAAACCCAACAGAGACATCAAAACATGGCAAAAACACCCCAAAAAAGAACGGGATAACCCCCAAAACTGGAAGAAAATCCCCAAAAAGCATGGATCCAATTCCAAAACCACCCTAAACCTACCTGATCTTCTCCAAATCCCAAAGTCCACTCCCAACCACCATAAAACCCATTAGGAACTCAACAAAATGCAACAGAAACCCAAAACACCTCAAAAACACCCCAAAAGCAAACCGGATCAGAAGAAAATACGTGATTTAACCCCAAGAAAACCCTTAAACCTACCTGATCTTCTCCAAATCCCAAAATCCACTCCCCACCCACCATAAAACCCATTAGGAACTCAACAAAACGCAACGGAAACCCCAAAACACGTCAAAAACACCCCAAAAAAGAACTGGTTCAACCCCAACAACGAAAGAAAACCCCAAAAGCCATAGATCCACACCAAAAATCCCCCTAAACCAACCTGAAGTTCTCCAAAACCCACAATTTACACTTTTCCACATTGATGACCATGGAAAACCCAACGAAACCCAACGGAGACCACAAAACACGTCAAAAAAAAAAAAAAAAAAAAAAAAAAAAAAAAAAAGAAAGGGGATCACCCCCAAAATTGGAAGAAAATCCTTCAAAATCATAGATCCACCCCAAAACCACCCCTAAACCTACCTGATGATCTCCAAAACCCACAATTTACAATTTTCCAACATGATGACCATGGAAAACCCAACGAAACCCAACGGAGACCCCAAAAGAAGTCAAAAACACCCCAAACAAGAACGGGATAAACCCTAAAAACGAAAGAAAACCCCAAAAGCCATAGATCCACACCAAAAGTCCCCCTAAACCTACCTGATGTTCTCCAAAACCCACAATTTACACTTTTCCACCATGATGACCACGGAAAACCCAACAGAGAACCCAACACACGTCAAAAACACCCCAAACAAGAACAAGATCACCCCCCAAAACCAAAGAAAACCCCAAAAAGCACGGATCCAATCCCAAAACCACTCTAAACGTACCTGATGTTCTCCAAATCCAAATGTCCACTCCCAACCACCATAAAACCCATTAGGAACTCAACGAAACCCAACGGAAACCCCAAAACACGTCAAAAACACCCCAAAAAAATAACTGAATCAGAAGAAAAAACACCAAAAACTATGAATTTCCCCACAAAACCACCCTAAACTCACCTGATCTTCTTCAAAACCCACAATCCACTCCCATTTCCCTTAAGGACCAACGAGAATCCAACTAAAACCCAACGGAGACCCCAAAACAAGTCAAAAACACCCCAAACAAGAACGGAATCACCCCCAAAACTGGAAGAAAATCCCCAAAAAACATAGATCCACCCCAAAACGACACTAAACCTACCTGATGTTCTCCAAAACACGCAAGTTAAACTTTTCCAACATGATGAAAAACAAGAACCCAACAAAACCCAACAGAGACCCCAAAAACATGTCAAAAACACCCCAAAAAAGAACGGGATCACCCCCAAAACTGGAAGAAAATTCCCCCCCCCCAAAAATTTACAATTTTCACCATGATGACCAACATGAACCAAACGAAAACCCAAAAGGAGACACCAAAACACGTCAAAAACACCCCAAAAAAGAACAGGATCACCCCAAAAAACAGAAGAAAACCCCAAATACCATGAATCCACCCCAAAAGTCCCCCTAAACCTACCTGAAGTTCTCCAAAACCCACAATTTACCCTTTTCCACCAAGATGCCAACAGAAAACCCAACGAAACCCAACAGAGACATCAAAACATGGCAAAAACACCCCAAAAAAGAACGGGATAACCCCCAAAACTGGAAGAAAATCCCCAAAAAGCATGGATCCAATTCCAAAACCACCCTAAACCTACCTGATCTTCTCCAAATCCCAAAGTCCACTCCCAACCACCATAAAACCCATTAGGAACTCAACAAAATGCAACAGAAACCCCAAAACACCTCAAAAACACCCCAAAAGCAAACCGGATCAGAAGAAAATACGTGATTTAACCCCAAGAAAACCCTTAAACCTACCTGATCTTCTCCAAATCCCAAAATCCACTCCCACCCACCATAAAACCCATTAGGAACTCAACAAAACGCAACGGAAACCCCAAAACACGTCAAAAACACCCCAAAAAAGAACTGGTTCAACCCCAACAACGAAAGAAAACCCCAAAAGCCATAGATCCACACCAAAAATCCCCCTAAACCAACCTGAAGTTCTCCAAAACCCACAATTTACACTTTTCCACATTGATGACCATGGAAAACCCAACGAAACCCAACGGAGACCACAAAACACGTCAAAAAAAAAAAAAAAAAAAAAAAAAAAAAAAAAAAGAAAGGGATCACCCCAAAATTGGAAGAAAATCCTTCAAAATCATAGATCCACCCCAAAACCACCCTAAACCTACCTGATGATCTCCAAAACCCACAATTTACAATTTTCCAACATGATGACCATGGAAAACCCAACGAAACCCAACGGAGACCCCAAAAGAAGTCAAAAACACCCCAAACAAGAACGGGATAAACCCTAAAAACGAAAGAAAACCCCAAAAGCCATAGATCCACACCAAAAGTCCCCCTAAACCTACCTGATGTTCTCCAAAACCCACAATTTACACTTTTCCACCATGATGACCACGGAAAACCCAACAGAGAACCCAACACACGTCAAAAACACCCCAAACAAGAACAAGATCACCCCCAAAACCAAAGAAAACCCCAAAAAGCACGGATCCAATCCCAAAACCACTCTAACGTACCTGATGTTCTCCAAATCCAAATGTCCACTCCCAACCACCATAAAACCCATTAGGAACTCAACGAAACCCAACGGAAACCCCAAAACACGTCAAAAACACCCCAAAAAATAACTGAATCAGAAGAAAAAACACCAAAAACTATGAATTTCCCCACAAAACCACCCTAAACTCACCTGATCTTCTTCAAAACCCACAATCCACTCCCATTTCCCTTAAGGACCAACGAGATCCAACTAAAACCCAACGGAGACCCCAAAACAAGTCAAAAAACACCCCAAACAAGAACGGAATCACCCCCAAAACTGGAAGAAAATCCCCAAAAACATAGATCCACCCCAAAACGACACTAAACCTACCTGATGTTCTCCAAAACACGCAAGTTAAACTTTTCCAACATGATGAAAAACAAGAACCCAACAAAACCCAACAGAGACCCCAAAACATGTCAAAAACACCCCAAAAAAGAACGGGATCACCCCCAAAACTGGAAGAAAATTCCCCCCCCCAAAAATTTACAATTTTCACCATGATGACCAACATGAACCAAACGAAAAACCCAAAAGGAGACACCAAAACACGTCAAAAACACCCCAAAAAAAGAACAGGATCACCCCCAAAAAACAGAAGAAAACCCCAAATACCATGAATCCACCCCAAAAGTCCCCCTAAACCTACCTGAAGTTCTCCAAAACCCACAATTTACCCTTTTCCACCAAGATGCCAACAGAAAACCCAACGAAACCCAACAGAGACATCAAAACATGGCAAAACACCCCAAAAAAGAACGGGATAACCCCCAAAACTGGAAGAAAATCCCCAAAAAGCATGGATCCAATTCCAAAACCACCCTAAACCTACCTGATCTTCTCCAAATCCCAAAGTCCACTCCCAACCACCATAAAACCCATTAGGAACTCAACAAAAATGCAACAGAAACCCCAAAACACCTCAAAAACACCCCAAAAGCAAACCGGATCAGAAGAAAATACGTGATTTAACCCCAAGAAAACCCTTAAACCTACCTGATCTTCTCCAAATCCCAAAATCCACTCCCACCCACCATAAACCCATTAGGAACTCAACAAAACGCAACGGAAACCCCAAAACACGTCAAAAACACCCCAAAAAAGAACTGGATCAGAAGGAAAAAAAAAACAAAACTATGCATTTCCCTCCCAAATCACCCTAAACTTACCTGATCTTCTTCAAAACCCACAATCCACTCCCGTTTAACTTAACGACCAACGAGAACCCAACAAAACCCAACGGAGACCCCAAAAAACGTCAAAAACACCCCAAAAAAGAACTGGTTCAACCCCAACAACGAAAGGAAAACCCCAAAAGCCATAGATCCACACCAAAAATCCCCCTAAACCAACCTGAAGTTCTCCAAAACCCACAATTTACACTTTTCCACATTGATGACCATGGAAAACCCAACGAAACCCAACGGAGACCACAAAACACGTCAAAAAAAAAAAAAAAAAAAAAAAAAAAAAAAAAAAAAAAAAAAAAAAAAAAAGAAAGGGATCACCCCCAAAATTGGAAGAAAATCCTTCAAAATCATAGATCCACCCCAAAACCACCCTAAACCTACCTGATGATCTCCAAAACCCACAATTTACAATTTTCCAACATGATGACCATGGAAAACCCAACGAAACCCAACGGAGACCCCAAAAGAAGTCAAAAACACCCCAAACAAGAACGGGATAAACCCTAAAAACGAAAGAAAACCCCCAAAAGCCATAGATCCACACCAAAAGTCCCCTAAACCTACCTGATGTTCTCCAAAACCCACAATTTACACTTTTCCACCATGATGACCACGGAAAACCCAACAGAGAACCCAACACACGTCAAAAACACCCCAAACAAGAACAAGATCACCCCCAAAACCAAAGAAAACCCCAAAAAGCACGGATCCAATCCCAAAACCACTCTAAACGTACCTGATGTTCTCCAAATCCAAATGTCCACTCCCAACCACCATAAAACCCATTAGGAACTCAACGAAACCCAACGGAAACCCCAAAACACGTCAAAAACACCCCAAAAAATAACTGAATCAGAAGAAAAAAACACCAAAAACTATGAATTTCCCCACAAAACCACCCTAAACTCACCTGATCTTCTTCAAAACCCACAATCCACTCCCATTTCCCTTAAGGACCAACGAGAATCCAACTAAAACCCAACGGACACCCCAAAACAAGTCAAAAAACACCCCAAACAAGAACGGAATCACCCCCAAAACTGGAAGAAAATCCCCAAAAAACATAGATCCACCCCAAAACGACACTAAACCTACCTGATGTTCTCCAAAACACGCAAGTTAAACTTTTCCAACATGATGAAAAACAAGAACCCAACAAAAAAAACCCAACAGAGACCCCAAAACATGTCAAAAACACCCCAAAAAAGAACGGGATCACCCCCAAAACTGGAAGAAAATTCCCCCCCAAAAATTTACAATTTTCACCATGATGACCAACATGAACCAAACGAAAACCCAAAAGGAGACACCAAAACACGTCAAAAACACCCCAAAAAAGAACAGGATCACCCCAAAAAACAGAAGAAAACCCCAAATACCATGAATCCACCCCAAAAGTCCCCCTAAACCTACCTGAAGTTCTCCAAAACCCACAATTTACCCTTTTCCACCAAGATGCCAACAGAAAACCCAACGAAACCCAACAGAGACATCAAAACATGTCAAAAACACCCCAAAAAAGAACGGGATAACCCCCAAAACTGGAAGAAAATCCCCAAAAAGCATGGATCCAATTCCAAAACCACCCTAAACCTACCTGATCTTCTCCAAATCCCAAAGTCCACTCCCAACCACCATAAAACCCATTAGGAACTCAACAAAATGCAACAGAAACCCCAAAACACCTCAAAAACACCCCAAAAGCAAACCGGATCAGAAGAAAATACGTGATTTAACCCCAAGAAAACCCTTAAAACTACCTGATCTTCTCCAAATCCCAAAATCCACTCCACCCACCATAAAACCCATTAGGAACTCAACAAAACGCAACGGAAACCCCAAAACACGTCAAAAACACCCCAAAAAAGAACTGGATCAGAAGGAAAAAAAAACCAAAACTATGCATTTCCCTCCCAAATCACCCTAAACTTACCTGATCTTCTTCAAAACCCACAATCCACTCCCGTTTAGCTTAACGACCAACGAGAACCCAACAAAACCCAACGGAGACCCCAAAAACGTCAAAAACACCCCAAAAAAGAACTGGTTCAACCCCCAACAACGAAAGAAAACCCCAAAAGCCATAGATCCACACCAAAAATCCCCCTAAACCAACCTGAAGTTCTCCAAAACCCACAATTTACACTTTTCCACATTGATGACCATGGAAAACCCAACGAAACCCAACGGAGACCACAAAACACGTAAAAAAAAAAAACAAAAAAAAAACAAAAAAAAAAAAAAAAAAAAAAAAAGAAAGGGATCACCCCAAAATTGGAAGAAAATCCTTCAAAATCATAGATCCACCCCAAAACCACCCTAAACCTACCTGATGATCTCCAAAACCCACAATTTACAATTTTCCAACATGATGACCATGGAAAACCCAACGAAACCCAACGGAGACCCCAAAAGAAGTCAAAAACACCCCAAACAAGAACGGGATAAACCCTAAAAACGAAAGAAAACCCCAAAAGCCATAGATCCACACCAAAAGTCCCCCTAAACCTACCTGATGTTCTCCAAAACCCACAATTTACACTTTTCCACCATGATGACCACGGAAAACCCAACAGAGAACCCAACACACGTCAAAACACCCCAAACAAGAACAGGATCACCCCCAAAACCAAAGAAAACCCCAAAAAGCACGGATCCAATCCCAAAACCACTCTAAACGTACCTGATGTTCTCCAAATCCAAATGTCCACTCCCAACCACCATAAAACCCATTAGGAACTCAACGAAACCCAACGGAAACCCCAAAACACGTCAAAAACACCCCCAAAAAATAACTGAATCAGAAGAAAAAACACCAAAAACTATGAATTTCCCCACAAAACCACCCTAAACTCACCTGATCTTCTTCAAAACCCACAATCCACTCCCATTTCCCTTAAGGACCAACGAGAATCCAACTAAAACCCAACGGACACCCCAAAACAAAGTCAAAAACACCCCAAACAAGAACTGGAATCACCCCCCAAAACTGGAAGAAAATCCCCAAAAAACATAGATCCACCCCAAAACGACACTAAACCTACCTGATGTTCTCCAAAACACGCAAGTTAAACTTTTCCAACATGATGAAAAACAAGAACCCAACAAAACCCAACAGAGACCCCAAAACATGTCAAAACACCCAAAAAAGAACGGGATCACCCCCAAAACTGGAAGAAAATTCCCCCCCCCAAAAATTTACAATTTTCACCATGATGACCAACATGAACCAAACGAAAACCCAAAAGGAGACACCAAAACACGTCAAAAAACACCCCAAAAAAGAAAGGGATCACCATAAACTGGAAGAAAATCCCCAAAAAGCACAGATCCAATCCCAAAACCAGCCTAAACCTACCTGATGTTCTCCAAAACCCACAAATTTACCCTTTTCCACCATTGACGACCATGGAAAACCCAACGAAACCCAATGGAGACAAAAAACATGTCAAAAAAAAAAAACAAACAAACAAACAAAAAAGAACAGGATCTCCCCAAAAAAGAGAAGAAAACCCCAAATGCCATAGATCCACCCCAAAAGTCCCCCTAAGCTACCTGATGTTCTCCAAAACCCACAATTTACCCTTTTTCACAATGATGACCAACGAGAACCCAACAAAACCCAACGGACAACCCCAAAACACGTCAAAAACACCCCAAAAAAGAACAGGATCACCCCAAAAAACAGAAGAAAACCCCAAATACCATGAATCCCACCCCAAAAGTCCCCCTAAACCTACCTGAAGTTCTCCAAAACCCACAATTTACCCTTTTCCACCAAGATGCCAACAGAAAACCCAACGAAACCCAACAGAGACATCAAAACATGTCAAAAACACCCCAAAAAAGAACGGGATAACCCCCAAAACTGGAAGAAAATCCCCAAAAAGCATGGATCCAATTCCAAAACCACCCTAAACCTACCTGATCTTCTCCAAATCCCAAAGTCCACTCCCAACCACCATAAAACCCATTAGGAACTCAACAAAATGCAACAGAAACCCCAAAACACCTCAAAAACACCCAAAAGCAAACCGGATCAGAAGAAAATACGTGATTTAACCCCAAGAAAACCCTTAAACCTACCTGATCTTCTCCAAATCCCAAAATCCACTCCCACCCACCATAAAACCCATTAGGAACTCAACAAAACGCAACGGGAAACCCCAAAACACGTCAAAAACACCCCAAAAAAGAACTGGATCAGAAGGAAAAAAAAAACAAAACTATGCATTTCCCTCCCAAATCACCCTAAACTTACCTGATCTTCTTCAAAACCCACAATCCACTCCCGTTTAGCTTAACGACCAACGAGAACCCAACAAAACCCAACGGAGACCCCAAAAACGTCAAAAACACCCCAAAAAAGAACTGGTTCAACCCCAACAACGAAAGAAAACCCCAAAAGCCATAGATCCACACAAAAATCCCCTAAACCAACCTGAAGTTCTCCAAAACCCACAATTTACACTTTTCCACATTGATGACCATGGAAAACCCAACGAAACCCAACCGAGACCACAAAACACGTCAAAAAAAAAAAAAAAAAAAAAAAAAGAAAGGGATCACCCCCAAAATTGGAAGAAAATCCTTCAAAATCATAGATCCACCCCAAAACCACCCTAAACCTACCTGATGATCTCCAAAACCCACAATTTACAATTTTCCAACATGATGACCATGGAAAACCCAACGAAACCCAACGGAGACCCCAAAAGAAGTCAAAAACACCCCAAACAAGAACGGGATAAACCCTAAAAACGAAAGAAAACCCCAAAAGCCATAGATCCACACCAAAAGTCCCCCCTAAACCTACCTGATGTTCTCCAAAACCCACAATTTACACTTTTCCACCATGATGACCACGGAAAACCCAACAGAGAACCCAACACACGTCAAAAACACCCCAAACAAGAACAGGATCACCCCCAAAACCAAAGAAAAACCCCAAAAAGCACGGATCCAATCCCAAAACCACTCTAAACGTACCTGATGTTCTCCAAATCCAAATGTCCACTCCCAACCACCATAAAACCCATTAGGAACTCAACGAAACCCAACGGAAACCCCAAAACACGTCAAAAACACCCCAAAAAATAACTGAATCAGAAGAAAAAACACCAAAAACTATGAATTTCCCCACAAAACCACCCTAAACTCACCTGATCTTCTTCAAAACCCACAATCCACTCCCATTTCCCTTAAGGACCAACGAGAATCCAACTAAAACCCAACGGACACCCCAAAACAAGTCAAAAACACCCCAAACAAGAACGGAATCACCCCCCAAAACTGGAAGAAAATCCCCAAAAAACATAGATCCACCCCAAAACGACACTAAACCTACCTGATGTTCTCCAAAACACGCAAGTTAAACTTTTCCAACATGATGAAAAACAAGAACCCAACAAAACCCAACAGAGACCCCAAAACATGTCAAAAACACCCCAAAAAGAACGGGATCACCCCCAAAACTGGAAGAAAATTCCCCCCCAAAAAATTTTACAATTTTCACCATGATGACCAACATGAACCAAACGAAAACCCAAAAGGAGACACCAAAACACGTCAAAACACCCCAAAAAAGAAAGGGATCACCATAAACTGGAAGAAAATCCCCAAAAAGCACAGATCCAATCCCAAAACCAGCCTAAACCTACCTGATGTTCTCCAAAACCCACAAATTTACCCTTTTCCACCATGACGACCATGGAAAACCCAACGAAACCCAATGGAGACAAAAAACATGTCAAAAAAAAAAAACAAACAAACAAACAAAAAAGAACAGGATCTCCCCAAAAAGAGAAGAAAACCCCAAATGCCATAGATCCACCCCAAAAGTCCCCCTAAGCCTACCTGATGTTCTCCAAAACCCACAATTTACCCTTTTTCACAATGATGACCAACGAGAACCCAACAAAACCCAACGGACAACCCCAAAACACGTCAAAAACACCCCAAAAAAGAACAGGATCACCCCAAAAAAACAGAAGAAAACCCCAAATACCATGAATCCACCCAAAAGTCCCCCTAAACCTACCTGAAGTTCTCCAAAACCCACAATTTACCCTTTTCCACAAGATGCCAACAGAAAACCCAACGAAACCCAACAGAGACATCAAAACATGTCAAAAAACACCCCAAAAAGAACGGGATAACCCCCAAAACTGGAAGAAAATCCCCAAAAAGCATGGATCCAATTCCAAAACCACCCTAAACCTACCTGATCTTCTCCAAATCCCAAAGTCCACTCCCAACCACCATAAAACCCATTAGGAACTCAACAAATGCAACAGAAACCCCAAAACACCTCAAAAACACCCCAAAAGCAAACCGGATCAGAAGAAAATACGTGATTTAACCCCAAGAAAACCCTTAAACCTACCTGATCTTCTCCAAATCCCAAAATCCACTCCCACCCACCATAAAACCCATTAGGAACTCAACAAAACGCAACGGAAACCCCAAAACACGTCAAAAACACCCCAAAAAAGAACTGGATCAGAAGGAAAAAAAAACAAAACTATGCATTTCCCTCCCAAATCACCCTAAACTTACCTGATCTTCTTCAAAACCCACAATCCACTCCCGTTTAGCTTAACGACCAACGAGAACCCAACAAAACCCAACGGAGACCCCAAAAACGTCAAAAACACCCCAAAAAAGAACTGGTTCAACCCCAACAACGAAAGAAAACCCCAAAAGCCATAGATCCACACCAAAAATCCCCCTAAACCAACCTGAAGTTCTCCAAAACCCACAATTTACACTTTTCCACATTGATGACCATGGAAACCCAACGAAACCCAACGGAGACCACAAAACACGTCAAAAAAAAAAAAAAAAAAAAAAAAAAAAAAAAAAAGAAAGGGATCACCCCCAAAATTGGAAGAAAATCCTTCAAAATCATAGATCCACCCCAAAACCACCCTAAACCTACCTGATGATCTCCAAAACCCACAATTTACAATTTTCCAACATGATGACCATGGAAAACCCAACGAAACCCAACGGAGACCCCAAAAGAAGTCAAAAACACCCCAAACAAGAACGGGATAAACCCTAAAAACGAAAGAAAACCCCAAAAGCCATAGATCCACACCAAAAGTCCCCCTAAACCTATCTGATGTTCTCCAAAACCCACAATTTACACTTTTCCACCATGATGACCACGGAAAACCCAACAGAGAACCCAAAACACGTCAAAAACACCCCAAACAAGAACAGGATCACCCCCCAAAACCAAAGAAAACCCCAAAAAGCACGGATCCAATCCCAAAACCACTCTAAACGTACCTGATGTTCTCCAAATCCAAATGTCCACTCCCAACCACCATAAAACCCATTAGGAACTCAACGAAACCCAACGGAAACCCCAAAACACGTCAAAAACACCCAAAAAATAACTGAATCAGAAGAAAAAACACCAAAAACTATGAATTTCCCC
>NW_028137233.1:0-54392 GCF_965140915.1 Aythya marila | reverse complement strand
AAAAACAAAACAAAACAAAACAAAATGCCATGATTTCACCACAAAAAAAAAAAAATAAAATAAACCTACCTGATGTTCTCCAAAACCCACAATTTAACCTTTTCCACCACGATGACCATGGAAAACCCAACGAAACCCAATGGAGACCCCAAAACACGTCAAAAACACGCCAAAACAGAACTGGATAAGAAGAAAAAACCCTAAAACTATGAATTTTCCCCCCAAACCACCCTAAACTCACCTGATCTTCTCCAAAACCAAAAATGCACTTCCATTTACCTTAACGACAGACGAGAACCCAACGAAACCCAAGGGAGACCCAAAAACACGTCAAAAACACCCCAAACAAGAACGGCATCACCCCCAAAAACGAAAGAAAACCCCAAAAACACGGATCCAATCCCCAAACCACCCTAAACCTACCTGATGTTCTCCTAAATGTACAATCCACTCCCAACCACCATAAAACCCATTAGGAACTCAACGAAACGCAACGGAAACCACAAAACACCTCAAAAACACCCCAAAGCCAACCGAATCAGAACAAAAAACGTCATTTAACCAAAAAAAACCCTTAAACCTACCTGATGTTCTCCTAAATGTACAATCCACTCCCAACCACCAGAAAACCCAATGGAAACCCAACAAAACCCAACGGAGACCCCAAAACACGTCAAAAACACCCCAAAAAACAACTGGATCAGAAGAAAAAAATAAAACAAAAAACATGAATTTCCCCCCAAAACCACCAAAACTCACCTGATCTTCTCCAAATCCCACATTTCACTCCCACTCAACATCATGACCAACAAGAACCCAACGAAACCCAACGAAGACCCAAAAACACCTCAAAACAACCCCCAAATCAACCCAGATCCTAAAAAAAAAAAAAAAAACATGATTTCACCCCAAAAAAAACTTAAACCTACCTGATCTTCTCCAAAACCCACAATCCACTCCTATTTAAAATAATGACCAACAAGAACAAAACAAAACGCAACGGAGAACCCAAAACACGTCAAAAACACCCCAGAAAAGATCGGGACCACCCCAAAAACAGAAGAAAACCCTAAAAAACAGAAGAAATCCCCCAAAACCATAGATTCACCCCCCAAAAAACCTTAAACTCACCTGATGTTCTACAAAACCCACAATTTAATATTTTCCACCATGATGACCACGAAAAACCCAACAAAACCCAACGGAGACCCCAAAGCACGACAAAAACACCCCAAAAAAGAACAGGATAACCCCTAAAAACGAAAGAAAACCCCAAAAGCCATAGATCCACACCAAAAGTCCCCCTAAACCTACCTGATGTTCTCCAAAAGCCACAATTTACGCTTTTTAACCATGATGACCAACATGAACCAAACGAAAAACCAAAGGAGACCCCAAAACACGTCAAAAACACCCCAAAAAACAAAGGGATCACCCCCAAAATTGGGGACCACTCCCAACCACCATAAAACCCATTAGGAACTCAACGAAACGCAACGCAAACCCCAAAACACCTCAAAAACACCCCAAAAGCAAACCGGAGCAGAAGAAAATAAGTCATTTAACCCCCAAAAAATCTTAAACCTACCTGATATTCTCCTAAATGTACAATCCACTCCCAACCACCAGAATACCCAATGGAAACCTAACAAAATCCAATGGAGACCACAAAACACGTCCAAAACACCCCAAAAGATAACTAGACTTGAGGAAAAAAATAAAACAAAAACCATGAATTTCCCCCCTAAACCACCCTAAACTCACCTGATCTTCTCCAAAACCAAAAATGCACTTCCATTTACCTTAACGACAGACGAGAACCCAACGAAACCCAAGGGAGACCCAAAAACACGTCAAAAACACCCCAAACAAGAACAGGATCACCCCCAAAACCAAAGAAAATCCAAAAAAGCACGGATCCAATCCCCAAACCACCCTAAACCTACCTGATGTTCTCCAAATCCCAAAGTCCACTCCCAACCACCATAAAACCCATTAGGAACTCAACGAAACGCAACGGAAACCCCAAAACACCTCAAAAACACCCCAAAAGCAAACCGGAGCAGAAGAAAATAAGTCATTTAACCCCCAAAAAATATTAAACCTACCTGATGTTCTCCTAAATGTACAATCCACTCCCAACCACCAGAATACCCAATGGAAACCTAACAAAATCCAATGGAGACCACAAAACTCGTCAAAAACACGCCAAAAAATAACTAGACTTGAAGAAAAAAATAAAACAAAAACCATGAATTTCCCCCCAAAACCACCCTAAACTCACCTGATCTTCTCCAAATCCCACATTTCACTCCCATTCAACATCATGACCAACAAGAACCCAACGAAACCCAACGAAGACCCCAAAACACCTCAAAACAACCCCAAAATCAACCCAGATCCTAAAAAAAAAAAAAAACCATGATTTCACCCCCAAAAAAACTTAAACCTACCTGATCTTCTCCAAACCCCACAATCCACTCCTATTTAACATAATGACCAACAAGAACAAAACAAAATGCAACGGAGAACACAAAACACGTCAAAAACACCCCAGAAAAGATCGGGACCACCCCAAAACCAGAAGAAAACCCTAAAAAACAGAAGAAATCCCCCAAAACCATAGATTCACCCCCCAAAACACCTTAAACTCACCTGATGTTCTACAAAACCCACAATTTAACCTTTTCCACCACGATGACCACGGAAAACCCAACGAAGCCCAAGGGAGACCCAAAGCACGTCAAAAACACCCCAAAAAAGAACAGGATAACCCCTAAAAACGAAAGAAAACCCCAAAAGCCATAGATCCACACCAAAAGTCCCCCTAAACCTACCTGAAGTTCTCCAAAACCCGCAATTTACCCTTTTCCACCATGATGACCATGGAAAACACAACGAAACCCAACAGAGACCCCAAAACAAGTCAAAAACACCCCAAACAAGAACGGGATAACCCCTAAAACCAAAAGAAAACACCAAAAACCATAGATCCACCCCAAAACCACCCTAAACCTACCTGATATTCTCCAAAACCAATAATTTAAACTTTTCCACAATAATGACCACGGAAAACCCAACGAAACCCAACGGAGACCCCAAAACACGTCAAAAACACGCCAAAAAAGAACTGGATAAGAAGAAAAAACCCCAAAACTATGAATTTTCCCCCCAAACCACCCTAAACAAACCTGATCTTCTTCAAAACCAAAAATGAACTTCCATTTACCTTAACAACAGACGAGAACCCAACGAAACCCAAGGGAGACCCAAAAACACGTCAAAAACACCCCAAACAAGAACAGGATCACCCCCAAAAACGAAAGAAAACCCCAAAAGCCATAGATCCACACCAAAAGTCCCCCTAAACCTACCTGATGTTCTCCAAAAGCCACAATTTACGCTTTTTCACCATGATGACCAACATGAACCAAACGAAAAACCAAAGGAGACCCCAAAACACGTCAAAAACACCCCAAAAAACAAAGGGATCACCCCCAAAATTGGAAGAAAATCCCTCAAAATCATAGATGCACCCCAAAACAACCCTAAACCTACCTGATGTTCTCCAAATCCCAAAGTCCACTCCCAACCACCAGAAAACCCATTAGGAACTCAACGAAACGCAACGGAAACACCAAAACATGTCAAGAACACCCCAAAGCGAACCGGATCATAAGAAAAAACGTGATTTAACCCCCAAAAAAACCTTAAACCTACCTGATGTTCTCCTAAATGTACAATCCACTCCCAACCACCAAAAAACGCTTTAGGAACTCAACAAAATGCAACGGAAACCCCAAAACACGTCAAAAACACACCAACAAAGAACTGGATCAAAAAAACAAAAACAAAAACAAAAACAAAAGCTATGAATTTCCCCCCAAAACCACCCTAAACTCACCTGACCTTCTCCAAATCCCACATTTCACTCCCATTCACCATCATGACCAACCAGAACCCAACAAAACCCAATGAAGACCCCAAAACACCAAAAAAACACCCCAAAATCAACACAGATCCTGAAAACAAAACAAAACAAAACAAAATGCCATGATTTCACCACAAAAAAAATAAAATAAAATAAACCTACCTGATGTTCTCCAAAACCCACAATTTAACCTTTTCCACCACGATGACCACGGAAAACCCAACGAAACCCAACGGAGACCCCAAAACACATCAAAAACACGCCAAAACAGAACTGGATAAGAAGAAAAAAACCCAAAACTATGAATTTTCCCCCCAAACCACCCTAAACTCACCTGATCTTCTCCAAAACCAAAAATGAACTTCCATTTACCTTTAAGACAGACGAGAACCCAACGAAACCCAAGGGAGACCCAAAAACACGTCAAAAACACCCCAAACAAGAACAGGATCACCCCCAAAAACGAAAGAAAACCCCAAAAAGCACGGATTCAATCCCAAAACCACACTAAACCTACCTGATGTTCTCCTAAATGTACAATCCACTCCCAACCACCAGAAAACCCAATGGAAACCCAACAAAACCCAACGGAGACCCCAAAACACATCAAAAACACCCCAAAAAACAACTGGATCAGAAGAAAAAAATAAAACAAAAAACATGAATTTCCACCCAAAACCACCCTAAACTCACCTGATCTTCTCCAAATCCCACATTTCACTCCCATTCAACATCATGACCAACAAGAACCCAACGAAACCCAACGGAGACCCCAAAACACCTCAAAAACACCCCAAAAGCAAACCGGAGCAGAAGAAAATAAGTCATTTAACCCCCAAAAAATATTAAACCTACCTGATGTTCTCCTAAATGTACAATCCACTCCCAACCACCAGAATACCCAATGGAAACCTAACAAAATCCAATGGAGACCACAAAACACGTCCAAAACACCCCAAAAAATAACTAGACTTGAAGAAAAAAATAAAACAAAAACCATGAATTTCCCCCCAAAACCACCCTAAACTCACCTGATCTTCTCCAAAACCCACAATCCACTCCCATTGAACTTAACGACCAACGGGAACCCAACAAAATCCAATGGAGACCACAAAACACTTCAAAAACAACCCAAAAAAGAACGCGATCAACCCCAAAACTGGAAGAAAATCCCAAAAGCCTTAGATCCACCCCAAAAGTCCCCCTAAACCTACCTGATGTTCTCCAAATCCCAAAGTCCACTCCTGACCACCATAAAAATCATTAGGAACCCAACAACACCGAACGGAAACCACAAAACACGTCAAACACAAGCCAAAAAACAACAGGATCACCCCAGAAAAAACAAGAAAATCCCAAAAGCCATAGATCCATCCCAAATGTCCCCCTAAACCTGCCTGATGTTCTCCAAAACCAACAATTTAAACTATTCCAACATGATGACCAATAAGAAGCCAACTAAAACCCAACGGAGACCACAAAACACGTCAAAAACACCCCAAAAATAAACAGGATCACCCCAGAAAACAAAAGAAAATCCCAAAGGGCATAGATCCACCCCAAATATCCCCCTAAACCTACCTGATGTTCTCCAAATCCCAAAGTCCACTCCCAACCACCATAAAACCAATTAGGAACACAAAAAAAAACAATGGAGACCCCAAAAAACGGCATAAACGCCCCAAACAAGAACAGAATCACACCCAAAAACGAAAGAAAACCCCAAAGCCATAGATCCACCCCAAAAGTCCCCCTTAACCTACCTGATGTTCTCCAAAACCCACAATTTACACTTTTCCACCATGATGAACAATAAGAAGCCAAGTAAAACCCAACGGAGACCCCAAAACACGTCAAAACCACCCCAAAAAAGAACACGATCACCACAAAAAAAAAAAAGAAGAAAACACCAAAACCATAGATCCACCCCAAAACCACCCTAAACCTACCTGATGTTCTCCAAAACCCACAATTTACAATTTTCCAACATGATGACCAACAAGAACCCAACTAAAACCCAACGGAGACCCAAAAACACATCAAAAACACGCCAAAAAAGAACTGGATCAGAAGAAAAAACCCCAATACCATGAATTTCCCCCCAAAACCACCCTAAACTCACCTGATCGTCTCCAAACCCCACAATCCACTCCCATTGAACTTAACGACGAACGACAACACAACGAAACCCAACGGAGACCCTAAAACACGTCAAAAATACCCCAGAAAAGAACAGGATCACCCCAAAAAAACAGAAGAAAAACTCAAATACCATGAATCCACCCCAGAAGTCCCCCTAAACCTACCGGAAGTTCTCCAAAAATCGCAATTTACCATTTTCCACCACGATGACAACGGAAAACACAACAAAACCCAACGGAGACCACAAAACACGTCACAAACACCCCCAAAAACAATAGGATCACGCCCAAAAACGAAAGAAAATCCCCAAAACCATAGATCCACCCCAAAACCACCCTAAACCTAACTGATGTTCTCCAAATCCCAAAGTCCACTCCCAACCACCATAAAACCCTTTAGGAACCCAACAAAACCCGACGGAGACACCAAACCACGGCATAAACACCCCAAAAAAGAACAGGATCATCCCAAAATAACAGAAGTAAACCCCAAAAGCCATAGATCCACCCCAAAAGTCCCCCTAAACCTACCTGATGTTCTCCAAAACCCACAATTTACCATTTTCCACAATGATGACAACGGAAAACCCAACGAAACCCAACAGAGACCCCAAAACACGTCAAAGACACCCCAAAAAAGAACACGATTACCCCCAAAAACGAAAGAAAACACCCAGAACCATAGATCCATCCTCAAACCACCCTAAACCTACCTGATGTTCTCCATAACCCGCAATTTACCCTTTTCCACCACGATGACAACGGAAAACCCAACAAAACACCCCAAAAAAGAACGAGACCACCCCAAAAACAGAAGAAAACCCTAAAAAAAAAAAAAAAAAAAAAAAAAAAAAAAACAGAAGAAATCCCCCAAAACCATAGATTCACACCCCCAAATTCCTTAAACTCACCTGATGTTCTCCAAAACCCACAATTTACCCTTTTCCACCATGATGACCGAGAACCCAACAAAACCCAACGGACAACCCCAAACACCTCAAAAACTTCCCAAAAAAGAACGGGATCAGCCAAAAAAAAACAAAAGAAAACCCCAAAAACCATGAATCTGCCCCAAAAGTCCCCCTAAACCTACCTGAAGTTCTCCAAAACCCACTATTTACCTTTTTCCACCACGATGACAAAGGAAAACCCAACAAAACCCGTCGGAGACCCCATAACACGTCAAAAACACGCCAAAAAAGAACTGGATCAGAAGAAAAAAAAAAAAAAAAAAGGATGAATTTTCCCCCAAAACCACCCTAAACTCACCTGATCTTCTCCAAAACCCACAATCCACTCCCATTGAACTTAACGACCAACGGGAACCCAACAAAATCCAATGGAGACCACAAAACACTTCAAAAACAACCCAAAAAAGAACGCGATCAACCCCAAAACTGGAAGAAAATCCCAAAAGCCTTAGATCCACCCCAAAAGTCCCCCTAAACCTACCTGATGTTCTCCAAATCCCAAAGTCCACTCCTGACCACCATAAAAATCATTAGGAACCCAACAACACCGAACGGAAACCACAAAACACGTCAAACACAAGCCAAAAAACAACAGGATCACCCCAGAAAAAACAAGAAAATCCCAAAAGCCATAGATCCATCCCAAATGTCCCCCTAAACCTGCCTGATGTTCTCCAAAACCAACAATTTAAACTATTCCAACATGATGACCAATAAGAAGCCAACTAAAACCCAACGGAGACCACAAAACACGTCAAAAACACCCCAAAAATAAACAGGATCACCCCAGAAAACAAAAGAAAATCCCAAAGGGCATAGATCCACCCCAAATATCCCCCTAAACCTACCTGATGTTCTCCAAATCCCAAAGTCCACTCCCAACCACCATAAAACCCTTTAGGAACCCAACAAAACCTGACGGAGACACCAAACCACGGCATAAACACCCCAAAAAAGAACAGGATCATCCCAAAATAACAGAAGTAAACCCCAAAAGCCATAGATCCACCCCAAAAGTCCCCCTAAACCTACCTGATGTTCTCCAAAACCCACAATTTACCATTTTCCACAATGATGACAACGGAAAACCCAACGAAACCCAACAGAGACCCCAAAACACGTCAAAGACACCCCAAAAAAGAACACGATTACCCCCAAAAACGAAAGAAAACACCCAGAACCATAGATCCATCCTCAAACCACCCTAAACCTACCTGATGTTCTCCATAACCCGCAATTTACCCTTTTCCACCACGATGACAACGGAAAACCCAACAAAACACCCCAAAAAAGAACGAGACCACCCCAAAAACAGAAGAAAACCCTAAAATAAAAAAAAAAAAAAAAAAAAAAACCAGAAGAAATCCCCCAAAACCATAGATTCACACCCCCAAATTCCTTAAACTCACCTGATGTTCTCCAAAACCCACAATTTACCCTTTTCCACCATGATGACCGAGAACCCAACAAAACCCAACGGACAACCCCAAACACCTCAAAAACTTCCCAAAAAAGAACGGGATCAGCCAAAAAAAAACAAAAGAAAACCCCAAAAACCATGAATCTGCCCCAAAAGTCCCCCTAAACCTACCTGAAGTTCTCCAAAACCCACTATTTACCTTTTTCCACCACGATGACAAAGGAAAACCCAACAAAACCCGTCGGAGACCCCATAACACGTCAAAAACACGCCAAAAAAGAACTGGATCAGAAGAAAAAAAAAAAAAAAAAGGATGAATTTTCCCCCAAAACCACCCTAAACTCACCTGATCTTCTCCAAAACCCACAATCCACTCCCATTGAACTTAACGACCAACGGGAACCCAACAAAATCCAATGGAGACCACAAAACACTTCAAAAACAACCCAAAAAAGAACGCGATCAACCCCAAAACTGGAAGAAAATCCCAAAAGCCTTAGATCCACCCCAAAAGTCCCCCTAAACCTACCTGATGTTCTCCAAATCCCAAAGTCCACTCCTGACCACCATAAAAATCATTAGGAACCCAACAACACCGAACGGAAACCACAAAACACGTCAAACACAAGCCAAAAAACAACAGGATCACCCCAGAAAAAACAAGAAAATCCCAAAAGCCATAGATCCATCCCAAATGTCCCCCTAAACCTGCCTGATGTTCTCCAAAACCAACAATTTAAACTATTCCAACATGATGACCAATAAGAAGCCAACTAAAACCCAACGGAGACCACAAAACACGTCAAAAACACCCCAAAAATAAACAGGATCACCCCAGAAAACAAAAGAAAATCCCAAAGGGCATAGATCCACCCCAAATATCCCCCTAAACCTACCTGATGTTCTCCAAATCCCAAAGTCCACTCCCAACCACCATAAAACCAATTAGGAACACAAAAAAAAACAATGGAGACCCCAAAAAACGGCATAAACGCCCCAAACAAGAACAGAATCACACCCAAAAACGAAAGAAAACCCCAAAGCCATAGATCCACCCCAAAAGTCCCCCTTAACCTACCTGATGTTCTCCAAAACCCACAATTTACACTTTTCCACCATGATGAACAATAAGAAGCCAAGTAAAACCCAACGGAGACCCCAAAACACGTCAAAACCACCCCAAAAAAGAACACGATCACCACAAAAAAAAAAAAAAAGAAGAAAACCCCAAAACCATAGATCCACCCCAAAACCACCCTAAACCTACCTGATGTTCTCCAAAACCCACAATTTACAATTTTCCAACATGATGACCAACAAGAACCCAACTAAAACCCAACGGAGACCCAAAAACACATCAAAAACACGCCAAAAAAGAACTGGATCAGAAGAAAAAACCCCAATACCATGAATTTCCCCCCAAAACCACCCTAAACTCACCTGATCGTCTCCAAACCCCACAATCCACTCCCATTGAACTTAACGACGAACGACAACACAACGAAACCCAACGGAGACCCTAAAACACGTCAAAAATACCCCAGAAAAGAACAGGATCACCCCAAAAAAACAGAAGAAAAACTCAAATACCATGAATCCACCCCAGAAGTCCCCCTAAACCTACCGGAAGTTCTCCAAAAATCGCAATTTACCATTTTCCACCACGATGACAACGGAAAACACAACAAAACCCAACGGAGACCACAAAACATGTCACAAACACCCCCAAAAACAATAGGATCACGCCCAAAAACGAAAGAAAATCCCCAAAACCATAGATCCACCCCAAAACCACCCTAAACCTAACTGATGTTCTCCAAATCCCAAAGTCCACTCCCAACCACCATAAAACCCTTTAGGAACCCAACAAAACCCGACGGAGACACCAAACCACGGCATAAACACCCCAAAAAAGAACAGGATCATCCCAAAATAACAGAAGTAAACCCCAAAAGCCATAGATCCACCCCAAAAGTCCCCCTAAACCTACCTGATGTTCTCCAAAACCCACAATTTATCATTTTCCACAATGATGACAACGGAAAACCCAACGAAACCCAACAGAGACCCCAAAACACGTCAAAGACACCCCAAAAAAGAACACGATTACCCCCAAAAACGAAAGAAAACACCCAGAACCATAGATCCATCCCCAAACCACCCTAAACCTACCTGATGTTCTCCATAACCCGCAATTTACCCTTTTCCACCACGATGACAACGGAAAACCCAACAAAACACCCCAAAAAAGAACGAGACCACCCCAAAAACAGAAGAAAACCCTAAAAAAAAAAAAAAAAAACAAAAAAAAAACAGAAGAAATCCCCCAAAACCATAGATTCACACCCCCAAATTCCTTAAACTCACCTGATGTTCTCCAAAACCCACAATTTACCCTTTTCCACCATGATGACCGAGAACCCAACAAAACCCAACGGACAACCCCAAACACCTCAAAAACTTCCCAAAAAAGAACGGGATCAGCCAAAAAAAAACAAAAGAAAACCCCAAAAACCATGAATCTGCCCCAAAAGTCCCCCTAAACCTACCTGAAGTTCTCCAAAACCCACTATTTACCTTTTTCCACCACGATGACAAAGGAAAACCCAACAAAACCCGTCGGAGACCCCATAACACGTCAAAAACACGCCAAAAAAGAACTGGATCAGAAGAAAAAAAAAAAAAAAAAGGATGAATTTTCCCCCAAAACCACCCTAAACTCACCTGATCTTCTCCAAAACCCACAATCCACTCCCATTGAACTTAACGACCAACGGGAACCCAACAAAATCCAATGGAGACCACAAAACACTTCAAAAACAACCCAAAAAAGAACGCGATCAACCCCAAAACTGGAAGAAAATCCCAAAAGCCTTAGATCCACCCCAAAAGTCCCCCTAAACCTACCTGATGTTCTCCAAATCCCAAAGTCCACTCCTGACCACCATAAAAATCATTAGGAACCCAACAACACCGAACGGAAACCACAAAACACGTCAAACACAAGCCAAAAAACAACAGGATCACCCCAGAAAAAACAAGAAAATCCCAAAAGCCATAGATCCATCCCAAATGTCCCCCTAAACCTGCCTGATGTTCTCCAAAACCAACAATTTAAACTATTCCAACATGATGACCAATAAGAAGCCAACTAAAACCCAACGGAGACCACAAAACACGTCAAAAACACCCCAAAAATAAACAGGATCACCCCAGAAAACAAAAGAAAATCCCAAAGGGCATAGATCCACCCCAAATATCCCCCTAAACCTACCTGATGTTCTCCAAATCCCAAAGTCCACTCCCAACCACCATAAAACCAATTAGGAACACAAAAAAAACAATGGAGACCCCAAAAAACGGCATAAACACCCCAAACAAGAACAGAATCACACCCAAAAACGAAAGAAAACCCCAAAGCCATAGATCCACCCCAAAAGTCCCCCTTAACCTACCTGATGTTCTCCAAAACCCACAATTTACACTTTTCCACCATGATGAACAATAAGAAGCCAAGTAAAACCCAACGGAGACCCCAAAACACGTCAAAACCACCCCAAAAAAGAACACGATCACCACAAAAAAAAAAAAAAAAAGAAGAAAACACCAAAACCATAGATCCACCCCAAAACCACCCTAAACCTACCTGATGTTCTCCAAAACCCACAATTTACAATTTTCCAACATGATGACCAACAAGAACCCAACTAAAACCCAACGGAGACCCAAAAACACATCAAAAACACGCCAAAAAAGAACTGGATCAGAAGAAAAAACCCCAATACCATGAATTTCCCCCCAAAACCACCCTAAACTCACATGATCGTCTCCAAACCCCACAATCCACTCCCATTGAACTTAACGACGAACGACAACACAACGAAACCCAACGGAGACCCTAAAACACGTCAAAAATACCCCAGAAAAGAACAGGATCACCCCAAAAAAACAGAAGAAAAACTCAAATACCATGAATCCACCCCAGAAGTCCCCCTAAACCTACCGGAAGTTCTCCAAAAATCGCAATTTACCATTTTCCACCACGATGACAACGGAAAACACAACAAAACCCAACGGAGACCACAAAACACGTCACAAACACCCCCAAAAACAATAGGATCACGCCCAAAAACGAAAGAAAATCCCCAAAACCATAGATCCACCCCAAAACCACCCTAAACCTAACTGATGTTCTCCAAATCCCAAAGTCCACTCCCAACCACCATAAAACCCTTTAGGAACCCAACAAAACCCGACGGAGACACCAAACCACGGCATAAACACCCCAAAAAAGAACAGGATCATCCCAAAATAACAGAAGTAAACCCCAAAAGCCATAGATCCACCCCAAAAGTCCCCCTAAACCTACCTGATGTTCTCCAAAACCCACAATTTACCATTTTCCACAATGATGACAACGGAAAACCCAACGAAACCCAACAGAGACCCCAAAACACGTCAAAGACACCCCAAAAAAGAACACGATTACCCCCAAAAACGAAAGAAAACACCCAGAACCATAGATCCATCCTCAAACCACCCTAAACCTACCTGATGTTCTCCATAACCCGCAATTTACCCTTTTCCACCACGATGACAACGGAAAACCCAACAAAACACCCCAAAAAAGAACGAGACCACCCCAAAAACAGAAGAAAACCCTAAAAAAAAAAAAAAAAAAAAAAAAAAAACAGAAGAAATCCCCCAAAACCATAGATTCACACCCCCAAATTCCTTAAACTCACCTGATGTTCTCCAAAACCCACAATTTACCCTTTTCCACCATGATGACCGAGAACCCAACAAAACCCAACGGACAACCCCAAACACCTCAAAAACTTCCCAAAAAAGAACGGGATCAGCCAAAAAAAAACAAAAGAAAACCCCAAAAACCATGAATCTGCCCCAAAAGTCCCCCTAAACCTACCTGAAGTTCTCCAAAACCCACTATTTACCTTTTTCCACCACGATGACAAAGGAAAACCCAACAAAACCCGTCGGAGACCCCATAACACGTCAAAAACACGCCAAAAAAGAACTGGATCAGAAGAAAAAAAAAAAAAAAAAGGATGAATTTTCCCCCAAAACCACCCTAAACTCACCTGATCTTCTCCAAAACCCACAATCCACTCCCATTGAACTTAACGACCAACGGGAACCCAACAAAATCCAATGGAGACCACAAAACACTTCAAAAACAACCCAAAAAAGAACGCGATCAACCCCAAAACTGGAAGAAAATCCCAAAAGCCTTAGATCCACCCCAAAAGTCCCCCTAAACCTACCTAATGTTCTCCAAATCCCAAAGTCCACTCCTGACCACCATAAAAATCATTAGGAACCCAACAACACCGAACGGAAACCACAAAACACGTCAAACACAAGCCAAAAAACAACAGGATCACCCCAGAAAAAACAAGAAAATCCCAAAAGCCATAGATCCATCCCAAATGTCCCCCTAAACCTGCCTGATGTTCTCCAAAACCAACAATTTAAACTATTCCAACATGATGACCAATAAGAAGCCAACTAAAACCCAACGGAGACCACAAAACACGTCAAAAACACCCCAAAAATAAACAGGATCACCCCAGAAAACAAAAGAAAATCCCAAAGGGCATAGATCCACCCCAAATATCCCCCTAAACCTACCTGATGTTCTCCAAATCCCAAAGTCCACTCCCAACCACCATAAAACCAATTAGGAACACAAAAAAAAACAATGGAGACCCCAAAAAACGGCATAAACGCCCCAAACAAGAACAGAATCACACCCAAAAACGAAAGAAAACCCCAAAGCCATAGATCCACCCCAAAAGTCCCCCTTAACCTACCTGATGTTCTCCAAAACCCACAATTTACACTTTTCCACCATGATGAACAATAAGAAGCCAAGTAAAACCCAACGGAGACCCCAAAACACGTCAAAACCACCCCAAAAAAGAACACGATCACCACAAAAAAAAAAAAAAAAGAAGAAAACACCAAAATCATAGATCCACCCCAAAACCACCCTAAACCTACCTGATGTTCTCCAAAACCCACAATTTACAATTTTCCAACATGATGACCAACAAGAACCCAACTAAAACCCAACGGAGACCCAAAAACACATCAAAAACACGCCAAAAAAGAACTGGATCAGAAGAAAAAACCCCAATACCATGAATTTCCCCCCAAAACCACCCTAAACTCACATGATCGTCTCCAAACCCCACAATCCACTCCCATTGAACTTAACGACGAACGACAACACAACGAAACCCAACGGAGACCCTAAAACACGTCAAAAATACCCCAGAAAAGAACAGGATCACCCCAAAAAAACAGAAGAAAAACTCAAATACCATGAATCCACCCCAGAAGTCCCCCTAAACCTACCGGAAGTTCTCCAAAAATCGCAATTTACCATTTTCCACCACGATGACAACGGAAAACACAACAAAACCCAACGGAGACCACAAAACACGTCACAAACACCCCCAAAAACAATAGGATCACGCCCAAAAACGAAAGAAAATCCCCAAAACCATAGATCCACCCCAAAACCACCCTAAACCTAACTGATGTTCTCCAAATCCCAAAGTCCACTCCCAACCACCATAAAACCCTTTAGGAACCCAACAAAACCCGACGGAGACACCAAACCACGGCATAAACACCCCAAAAAAGAACAGGATCATCCCAAAATAACAGAAGTAAACCCCAAAAGCCATAGATCCACCCCAAAAGTCCCCCTAAACCTACCTGATGTTCTCCAAAACCCACAATTTACCATTTTCCACAATGATGACAACGGAAAACCCAACGAAACCCAACAGAGACCCCAAAACACGTCAAAGACACCCCAAAAAAGAACACGATTACCCCCAAAAACGAAAGAAAACACCCAGAACCATAGATCCATCCTCAAACCACCCTAAACCTACCTGATGTTCTCCATAACCCGCAATTTACCCTTTTCCACCACGATGACAACGGAAAACCCAACAAAACACCCCAAAAAAGAACGAGACCACCCCAAAAACAGAAGAAAACCCTAAAAAAAAAAAAAAAAAAAAAAAAAAAACAGAAGAAATCCCCCAAAACCATAGATTCACACCCCCAAATTCCTTAAACTCACCTGATGTTCTCCAAAACCCACAATTTACCCTTTTCCACCATGATGACCGAGAACCCAACAAAACCCAACGGACAACCCCAAACACCTCAAAAACTTCCCAAAAAAGAACGGGATCAGCCAAAAAAAAACAAAAGAAAACCCCAAAAACCATGAATCTGCCCCAAAAGTCCCCCTAAACCTACCTGAAGTTCTCCAAAACCCACTATTTACCTTTTTCCACCACGATGACAAAGGAAAACCCAACAAAACCCGTCGGAGACCCCATAACACGTCAAAAACACGCCAAAAAAGAACTGGATCAGAAGAAAAAAAAAAAAAAAAAGGATGAATTTTCCCCCAAAACCACCCTAAACTCACCTGATCTTCTCCAAAACCCACAATCCACTCCCATTGAACTTAACGACCAACGGGAACCCAACAAAATCCAATGGAGACCACAAAACACTTCAAAAACAACCCAAAAAAGAACGCGATCAACCCCAAAACTGGAAGAAAATCCCAAAAGCCTTAGATCCACCCCAAAAGTCCCCCTAAACCTACCTAATGTTCTCCAAATCCCAAAGTCCACTCCTGACCACCATAAAAATCATTAGGAACCCAACAACACCGAACGGAAACCACAAAACACGTCAAACACAAGCCAAAAAACAACAGGATCACCCCAGAAAAAACAAGAAAATCCCAAAAGCCATAGATCCATCCCAAATGTCCCCCTAAACCTGCCTGATGTTCTCCAAAACCAACAATTTAAACTATTCCAACATGATGACCAATAAGAAGCCAACTAAAACCCAACGGAGACCACAAAACACGTCAAAAACACCCCAAAAATAAACAGGATCACCCCAGAAAACAAAAGAAAATCCCAAAGGGCATAGATCCACCCCAAATATCCCCCTAAACCTACCTGATGTTCTCCAAATCCCAAAGTCCACTCCCAACCACCATAAAACCAATTAGGAACACAAAAAAAAACAATGGAGACCCCAAAAAACGGCATAAACGCCCCAAACAAGAACAGAATCACACCCAAAAACGAAAGAAAACCCCAAAGCCATAGATCCACCCCAAAAGTCCCCCTTAACCTACCTGATGTTCTCCAAAACCCACAATTTACACTTTTCCACCATGATGAACAATAAGAAGCCAAGTAAAACCCAACGGAGACCCCAAAACACGTCAAAACCACCCCAAAAAAGAACACGATCACCACAAAAAAAAAAAAAAAAGAAGAAAACACCAAAATCATAGATCCACCCCAAAACCACCCTAAACCTACCTGATGTTCTCCAAAACCCACAATTTACAATTTTCCAACATGATGACCAACAAGAACCCAACTAAAACCCAACGGAGACCCAAAAACACATCAAAAACACGCCAAAAAAGAACTGGATCAGAAGAAAAAACCCCAATACCATGAATTTCCCCCCAAAACCACCCTAAACTCACCTGATCGTCTCCAAACCCCACAATCCACTCCCATTGAACTTAACGACGAACGACAACACAACGAAACCCAACGGAGACCCTAAAACACGTCAAAAATACCCCAGAAAAGAACAGGATCACCCCAAAAAAACAGAAGAAAAACTCAAATACCATGAATCCACCCCAGAAGTCCCCCTAAACCTACCGGAAGTTCTCCAAAAATCGCAATTTACCATTTTCCACCACGATGACAACGGAAAACACAACAAAACCCAACGGAGACCACAAAACACGTCACAAACACCCCCAAAAACAATAGGATCACGCCCAAAAACGAAAGAAAATCCCCAAAACCATAGATCCACCCCAAAACCACCCTAAACCTAACTGATGTTCTCCAAATCCCAAAGTCCACTCCCAACCACCATAAAACCCTTTAGGAACCCAACAAAACCCGACGGAGACACCAAACCACGGCATAAACACCCCAAAAAAGAACAGGATCATCCCAAAATAACAGAAGTAAACCCCAAAAGCCATAGATCCACCCCAAAAGTCCCCCTAAACCTACCTGATGTTCTCCAAAACCCACAATTTACCATTTTCCACAATGATGACAACGGAAAACCCAACGAAACCCAACAGAGACCCCAAAACACGTCAAAGACACCCCAAAAAAGAACACGATTACCCCCAAAAACGAAAGAAAACACCCAGAACCATAGATCCATCCTCAAACCACCCTAAACCTACCTGATGTTCTCCATAACCCGCAATTTACCCTTTTCCACCACGATGACAACGGAAAACCCAACAAAACACCCCAAAAAAGAACGAGACCACCCCAAAAACAGAAGAAAACCCTAAAAAAAAAAAAAAAAAACAAAAAAAAAACAGAAGAAATCCCCCAAAACCATAGATTCACACCCCCAAATTCCTTAAACTCACCTGATGTTCTCCAAAACCCACAATTTACCCTTTTCCACCATGATGACCGAGAACCCAACAAAACCCAACGGACAACCCCAAACACCTCAAAAACTTCCCAAAAAAGAACGGGATCAGCCAAAAAAAAACAAAAGAAAACCCCAAAAACCATGAATCTGCCCCAAAAGTCCCCCTAAACCTACCTGAAGTTCTCCAAAACCCACTATTTACCTTTTTCCACCACGATGACAAAGGAAAACCCAACAAAACCCGTCGGAGACCCCATAACACGTCAAAAACACGCCAAAAAAGAACTGGATCAGAAGAAAAAAAAAAAAAAAAAGGATGAATTTTCCCCCAAAACCACCCTAAACTCACCTGATCTTCTCCAAAACCCACAATCCACTCCCATTGAACTTAACGACCAACGGGAACCCAACAAAATCCAATGGAGACCACAAAACACTTCAAAAACAACCCAAAAAAGAACGCGATCAACCCCAAAACTGGAAGAAAATCCCAAAAGCCTTAGATCCACCCCAAAAGTCCCCCTAAACCTACCTGATGTTCTCCAAATCCCAAAGTCCACTCCTGACCACCATAAAAATCATTAGGAACCCAACAACACCGAACGGAAACCACAAAACACGTCAAACACAAGCCAAAAAACAACAGGATCACCCCAGAAAAAACAAGAAAATCCCAAAGGGCATAGATCCACCCCAAATATCCCCCTAAACCTACCTGATGTTCTCCAAATCCCAAAGTCCACTCCCAACCACCATAAAACCAATTAGGAACACAAAAAAAAACAATGGAGACCCCAAAAAACGGCATAAACGCCCCAAACAAGAACAGAATCACACCCAAAAACGAAAGAAAACCCCAAAGCCATAGATCCACCCCAAAAGTCCCCCTTAACCTACCTGATGTTCTCCAAAACCCACAATTTACACTTTTCCACCATGATGAACAATAAGAAGCCAAGTAAAACCCAACGGAGACCCCAAAACACGTCAAAACCACCCCAAAAAAGAACACGATCACCACAAAAAAAAAAAAAAAAAGAAGAAAACACCAAAACCATAGATCCACCCCAAAACCACCCTAAACCTACCTGATGTTCTCCAAAACCCACAATTTACAATTTTCCAACATGATGACCAACAAGAACCCAACTAAAACCCAACGGAGACCCAAAAACACATCAAAAACACGCCAAAAAAGAACTGGATCAGAAGAAAAAACCCCAATACCATGAATTTCCCCCCAAAACCACCCTAAACTCACCTGATCGTCTCCAAACCCCACAATCCACTCCCATTGAACTTAACGACGAACGACAACACAACGAAACCCAACGGAGACCCTAAAACACGTCAAAAATACCCCAGAAAAGAACAGGATCACCCCAAAAAAACAGAAGAAAAACTCAAATACCATGAATCCACCCCAGAAGTCCCCCTAAACCTACCGGAAGTTCTCCAAAAATCGCAATTTACCATTTTCCACCACGATGACAACGGAAAACACAACAAAACCCAACGGAGACCACAAAACACGTCACAAACACCCCCAAAAACAATAGGATCACGCCCAAAAACGAAAGAAAATCCCCAAAACCATAGATCCACCCCAAAACCACCCTAAACCTAACTGATGTTCTCCAAATCCCAAAGTCCACTCCCAACCACCATAAAACCCTTTAGGAACCCAACAAAACCCGACGGAGACACCAAACCACGGCATAAACACCCCAAAAAAGAACAGGATCATCCCAAAATAACAGAAGTAAACCCCAAAAGCCATAGATCCACCCCAAAAGTCCCCCTAAACCTACCTGATGTTCTCCAAAACCCACAATTTACCATTTTCCACAATGATGACAACGGAAAACCCAACGAAACCCAACAGAGACCCCAAAACACGTCAAAGACACCCCAAAAAAGAACACGATTACCCCCAAAAACGAAAGAAAACACCCAGAACCATAGATCCATCCTCAAACCACCCTAAACCTACCTGATGTTCTCCATAACCCGCAATTTACCCTTTTCCACCACGATGACAACGGAAAACCCAACAAAACACCCCAAAAAAGAACGAGACCACCCCAAAAACAGAAGAAAACCCTAAAAAAAAAAAAAAAAAACAAAAAAAAAACAGAAGAAATCCCCCAAAACCATAGATTCACACCCCCAAATTCCTTAAACTCACCTGATGTTCTCCAAAACCCACAATTTACCCTTTTCCACCATGATGACCGAGAACCCAACAAAACCCAACGGACAACCCCAAACACCTCAAAAACTTCCCAAAAAAGAACGGGATCAGCCAAAAAAAAACAAAAGAAAACCCCAAAAACCATGAATCTGCCCCAAAAGTCCCCCTAAACCTACCTGAAGTTCTCCAAAACCCACTATTTACCTTTTTCCACCACGATGACAAAGGAAAACCCAACAAAACCCGTCGGAGACCCTATAACACGTCAAAAACACGCCAAAAAAGAACTGGATCAGAAGAAAAAAAAAAAAAAAAGGATGAATTTTCCCCCAAAACCACCCTAAACTCACCTGATCTTCTCCAAAACCCACAATCCACTCCCATTGAACTTAACGACCAACGGGAACCCAACAAAATCCAATGGAGACCACAAAACACTTCAAAAACAACCCAAAAAAGAACGCGATCAACCCCAAAACTGGAAGAAAATCCCAAAAGCCTTAGATCCACCCCAAAAGTCCCCCTAAACCTACCTGATGTTCTCCAAATCCCAAAGTCCACTCCTGACCACCATAAAAATCATTAGGAACCCAACAACACCGAACGGAAACCACAAAACACGTCAAACACAAGCCAAAAAACAACAGGATCACCCCAGAAAAAACAAGAAAATCCCAAAAGCCATAGATCCATCCCAAATGTCCCCCTAAACCTGCCTGATGTTCTCCAAAACCAACAATTTAAACTATTCCAACATGATGACCAATAAGAAGCCAACTAAAACCCAACGGAGACCACAAAACACGTCAAAAACACCCCAAAAATAAACAGGATCACCCCAGAAAACAAAAGAAAATCCCAAAGGGCATAGATCCACCCCAAATATCCCCCTAAACCTACCTGATGTTCTCCAAATCCCAAAGTCCACTCCCAACCACCATAAAACCAATTAGGAACACAAAAAAAAACAATGGAGACCCCAAAAAACGGCATAAACA
This sequence comes from Aythya marila, assembly GCF_965140915.1. Lineage (NCBI taxonomy): Eukaryota > Metazoa > Chordata > Aves > Anseriformes > Anatidae > Aythya > Aythya marila. The sequence goes on along the minus strand of NW_028137233.1, from coordinate 33,227 downwards.
CCCCAAACAAGAACAGAATCACACCCAAAAACGAAAGAAAACCCCAAAGCCATAGATCCACCCCAAAAGTCCCCCTTAACCTACCTGATGTTCTCCAAAACCCACAATTTACACTTTTCCACCATGATGAACAATAAGAAGCCAAGTAAAACCCAACGGAGACCCCAAAACACGTCAAAAACACCCCAAAAAACAAAGGGATCACCCCCAAAATTGGGGACCACTCCCAACCACCATAAAACCCATTAGGAACTCAACGAAACGCAACGCAAACCCCAAAACACCTCAAAAACACCCCAAAAGCAAACCGGAGCAGAAGAAAATAAGTCATTTAACCCCCAAAAAATCTTAAACCTACCTGATGTTCTCCTAAATGTACAATCCACTCCCAACCACCAGAATACCCAATGGAAACCTAACAAAATCCAATGGAGACCACAAAACACGTCCAAAACACCCCAAAAAATAACTAGACTTGAGGAAAAAAATAAAACAAAAACCATGAATTTCCCCCCTAAACCACCCTAAACTCACCTGATCTTCTCCAAAACCAAAAATGCACTTCCATTTACCTTAACGACAGACGAGAACCCAACGAAACCCAAGGGAGACCCAAAAACACGTCAAAAACACCCCAAACAAGAACAGGATCACCCCCAAAACCAAAGAAAATCCAAAAAAGCACGGATCCAATCCCCAAACCACCCTAAACCTACCTGATGTTCTCCAAATCCCAAAGTCCACTCCCAACCACCATAAAACCCATTAGGAACTCAACGAAACGCAACGGAAACCCCAAAACACCTCAAAAACACCCCAAAAGCAAACCGGAGCAGAAGAAAATAAGTCATTTAACCCCCAAAAAATATTAAACCTACCTGATGTTCTCCTAAATGTACAATCCACTCCCAACCACCAGAATACCCAATGGAAACCTAACAAAATCCAATGGAGACCACAAAACTCGTCAAAAACACGCCAAAAAATAACTAGACTTGAAGAAAAAAATAAAACAAAAACCATGAATTTCCCCCCAAAACCACCCTAAACTCACCTGATCTTCTCCAAATCCCACATTTCACTCCCATTCAACATCATGACCAACAAGAACCCAACGAAACCCAACGAAGACCCCAAAACACCTCAAAACAACCCCAAAATCAACCCAGATCCTAAAAAAAAAAAAAAACCATGATTTCACCCCCAAAAAAACTTAAACCTACCTGATCTTCTCCAAACCCCACAATCCACTCCTATTTAACATAATGACCAACAAGAACAAAACAAAATGCAACGGAGAACACAAAACACGTCAAAAACACCCCAGAAAAGATCGGGACCACCCCAAAACCAGAAGAAAACCCTAAAAAACAGAAGAAATCCCCCAAAACCATAGATTCACCCCCCAAAACACCTTAAACTCACCTGATGTTCTACAAAACCCACAATTTAACCTTTTCCACCACGATGACCACGGAAAACCCAACGAAGCCCAAGGGAGACCCAAAGCACGTCAAAAACACCCCAAAAAAGAACAGGATAACCCCTAAAAACGAAAGAAAACCCCAAAAGCCATAGATCCACACCAAAAGTCCCCCTAAACCTACCTGAAGTTCTCCAAAACCCGCAATTTACCCTTTTCCACCATGATGACCATGGAAAACACAACGAAACCCAACAGAGACCCCAAAACAAGTCAAAAACACCCCAAACAAGAACGGGATAACCCCTAAAACCAAAAGAAAACACCAAAAACCATAGATCCACCCCAAAACCACCCTAAACCTACCTGATATTCTCCAAAACCAATAATTTAAACTTTTCCACAATAATGACCACGGAAAACCCAACGAAACCCAACGGAGACCCCAAAACACGTCAAAAACACGCCAAAAAAGAACTGGATAAGAAGAAAAAACCCCAAAACTATGAATTTTCCCCCCAAACCACCCTAAACAAACCTGATCTTCTTCAAAACCAAAAATGAACTTCCATTTACCTTAACAACAGACGAGAACCCAACGAAACCCAAGGGAGACCCAAAAACACGTCAAAAACACCCCAAACAAGAACAGGATCACCCCCAAAAACGAAAGAAAACCCCAAAAGCCATAGATCCACACCAAAAGTCCCCCTAAACCTACCTGATGTTCTCCAAAAGCCACAATTTACGCTTTTTCACCATGATGACCAACATGAACCAAACGAAAAACCAAAGGAGACCCCAAAACACGTCAAAAACACCCCAAAAAACAAAGGGATCACCCCCAAAATTGGAAGAAAATCCCTCAAAATCATAGATGCACCCCAAAACAACCCTAAACCTACCTGATGTTCTCCAAATCCCAAAGTCCACTCCCAACCACCAGAAAACCCATTAGGAACTCAACGAAACGCAACGGAAACACCAAAACATGTCAAGAACACCCCAAAGCGAACCGGATCATAAGAAAAAACGTGATTTAACCCCCAAAAAAACCTTAAACCTACCTGATGTTCTCCTAAATGTACAATCCACTCCCAACCACCAAAAAACGCTTTAGGAACTCAACAAAATGCAACGGAAACCCCAAAACACGTCAAAAACACACCAACAAAGAACTGGATCAAAAAAACAAAAACAAAAACAAAAACAAAAACAAAAGCTATGAATTTCCCCCCAAAACCACCCTAAACTCACCTGACCTTCTCCAAATCCCACATTTCACTCCCATTCACCATCATGACCAACCAGAACCCAACAAAACCCAATGAAGACCCCAAAACACCAAAAAAACACCCCAAAATCAACACAGATCCTGAAAACAAAACAAAACAAAACAAAATGCCATGATTTCACCACAAAAAAAATAAAATAAAATAAACCTACCTGATGTTCTCCAAAACCCACAATTTAACCTTTTCCACCACGATGACCACGGAAAACCCAACGAAACCCAACGGAGACCCCAAAACACATCAAAAACACGCCAAAACAGAACTGGATAAGAAGAAAAAAACCCAAAACTATGAATTTTCCCCCCAAACCACCCTAAACTCACCTGATCTTCTCCAAAACCAAAAATGAACTTCCATTTACCTTTAAGACAGACGAGAACCCAACGAAACCCAAGGGAGACCCAAAAACACGTCAAAAACACCCCAAACAAGAACAGGATCACCCCCAAAAACGAAAGAAAACCCCAAAAAGCACGGATTCAATCCCAAAACCACACTAAACCTACCTGATGTTCTCCTAAATGTACAATCCACTCCCAACCACCAGAAAACCAAATGGAAACCCAACAAAACCCAACGGAGACCCCAAAACACATCAAAAACACCCCAAAAAACAACTGGATCAGAAGAAAAAAATAAAACAAAAAACATGAATTTCCACCCAAAACCACCCTAAACTCACCTGATCTTCTCCAAATCCCACATTTCACTCCCATTCAACATCATGACCAACAAGAACCCAACGAAACCCAACGGAGACCCCAAAACACCTCAAAAACACCCCAAAAGCAAACCGGAGCAGAAGAAAATAAGTCATTTAACCCCCAAAAAATATTAAACCTACCTGATGTTCTCCTAAATGTACAATCCACTCCCAACCACCAGAATACCCAATGGAAACCTAACAAAATCCAATGGAGACCACAAAACACGTCCAAAACACCCCAAAAAATAACTAGACTTGAAGAAAAAAATAAAACAAAAACCATGAATTTCCCCCCAAAACCACCCTAAACTCACCTGATCTTCTCCAAAACCCACAATCCACTCCCATTGAACTTAACGACCAACGGGAACCCAACAAAATCCAATGGAGACCACAAAACACTTCAAAAACAACCCAAAAAAGAACGCGATCAACCCCAAAACTGGAAGAAAATCCCAAAAGCCTTAGATCCACCCCAAAAGTCCCCCTAAACCTACCTGATGTTCTCCAAATCCCAAAGTCCACTCCTGACCACCATAAAAATCATTAGGAACCCAACAACACCGAACGGAAACCACAAAACACGTCAAACACAAGCCAAAAAACAACAGGATCACCCCAGAAAAAACAAGAAAATCCCAAAAGCCATAGATCCATCCCAAATGTCCCCCTAAACCTGCCTGATGTTCTCCAAAACCAACAATTTAAACTATTCCAACATGATGACCAATAAGAAGCCAACTAAAACCCAACGGAGACCACAAAACACGTCAAAAACACCCCAAAAATAAACAGGATCACCCCAGAAAACAAAAGAAAATCCCAAAGGGCATAGATCCACCCCAAATATCCCCCTAAACCTACCTGATGTTCTCCAAATCCCAAAGTCCACTCCCAACCACCATAAAACCAATTAGGAACACAAAAAAAAACAATGGAGACCCCAAAAAACGGCATAAACACCCCAAACAAGAACAGAATCACACCCAAAAACGAAAGAAAACCCCAAAGCCATAGATCCACCCCAAAAGTCCCCCTTAACCTACCTGATGTTCTCCAAAACCCACAATTTACACTTTTCCACCATGATGAACAATAAGAAGCCAAGTAAAACCCAACGGAGACCCCAAAACACGTCAAAAACACCCCAAAAAAGAACACGATCACCACAAAAAAAAAAAAGAAGAAAACACCAAAACCATAGATCCACCCCAAAACCACCCTAAACCTACCTGATGTTCTCCAAAACCCACAATTTACAATTTTCCAACATGATGACCAACAAGAACCCAACTAAAACCCAACGGAGACCCAAAAACACATCAAAAACACGCCAAAAAAGAACTGGATCAGAAGAAAAAACCCCAATACCATGAATTTCCCCCCAAAACCACCCTAAACTCACCTGATCGTCTCCAAACCCCACAATCCACTCCCATTGAACTTAACGACGAACGACAACACAACGAAACCCAACGGAGACCCTAAAACACGTCAAAAATACCCCAGAAAAGAACAGGATCACCCCAAAAAAACAGAAGAAAAACTCAAATACCATGAATCCACCCCAGAAGTCCCCCTAAACCTACCGGAAGTTCTCCAAAAATCGCAATTTACCATTTTCCACCACGATGACAACGGAAAACACAACAAAACCCAACGGAGACCACAAAACACGTCACAAACACCCCCAAAAACAATAGGATCACGCCCAAAAACGAAAGAAAATCCCCAAAACCATAGATCCACCCCAAAACCACCCTAAACCTAACTGATGTTCTCCAAATCCCAAAGTCCACTCCCAACCACCATAAAACCCTTTAGGAACCCAACAAAACCCGACGGAGACACCAAACCACGGCATAAACACCCCAAAAAAGAACAGGATCATCCCAAAATAACAGAAGTAAACCCCAAAAGCCATAGATCCACCCCAAAAGTCCCCCTAAACCTACCTGATGTTCTCCAAAACCCACAATTTACCATTTTCCACAATGATGACAACGGAAAACCCAACGAAACCCAACAGAGACCCCAAAACACGTCAAAGACACCCCAAAAAAGAACACGATTACCCCCAAAAACGAAAGAAAACACCCAGAACCATAGATCCATCCTCAAACCACCCTAAACCTACCTGATGTTCTCCATAACCCGCAATTTACCCTTTTCCACCACGATGACAACGGAAAACCCAACAAAACACCCCAAAAAAGAACGAGACCACCCCAAAAACAGAAGAAAACCCTAAAAAAAAAAAAAAAAAAAAAAAAAAAACAGAAGAAATCCCCCAAAACCATAGATTCACACCCCCAAATTCCTTAAACTCACCTGATGTTCTCCAAAACCCACAATTTACCCTTTTCCACCATGATGACCGAGAACCCAACAAAACCCAACGGACAACCCCAAACACCTCAAAAACTTCCCAAAAAAGAACGGGATCAGCCAAAAAAAAACAAAAGAAAACCCCAAAAACCATGAATCTGCCCCAAAAGTCCCCCTAAACCTACCTGAAGTTCTCCAAAACCCACTATTTACCTTTTTCCACCACGATGACAAAGGAAAACCCAACAAAACCCGTCGGAGACCCCATAACACGTCAAAAACACGCCAAAAAAGAACTGGATCAGAAGAAAAAAAAAAAAAAAAAGGATGAATTTTCCCCCAAAACCACCCTAAACTCACCTGATCTTCTCCAAAACCCACAATCCACTCCCATTGAACTTAACGACCAACGGGAACCCAACAAAATCCAATGGAGACCACAAAACACTTCAAAAACAACCCAAAAAAGAACGCGATCAACCCCAAAACTGGAAGAAAATCCCAAAAGCCTTAGATCCACCCCAAAAGTCCCCCTAAACCTACCTGATGTTCTCCAAATCCCAAAGTCCACTCCTGACCACCATAAAAATCATTAGGAACCCAACAACACCGAACGGAAACCACAAAACACGTCAAACACAAGCCAAAAAACAACAGGATCACCCCAGAAAAAACAAGAAAATCCCAAAAGCCATAGATCCATCCCAAATGTCCCCCTAAACCTGCCTGATGTTCTCCAAAACCAACAATTTAAACTATTCCAACATGATGACCAATAAGAAGCCAACTAAAACCCAACGGAGACCACAAAACACGTCAAAAACACCCCAAAAATAAACAGGATCACCCCAGAAAACAAAAGAAAATCCCAAAGGGCATAGATCCACCCCAAATATCCCCCTAAACCTACCTGATGTTCTCCAAATCCCAAAGTCCACTCCCAACCACCATAAAACCAATTAGGAACACAAAAAAAAACAATGGAGACCCCAAAAAACGGCATAAACGCCCCAAACAAGAACAGAATCACACCCAAAAACGAAAGAAAACCCCAAAGCCATAGATCCACCCCAAAAGTCCCCCTTAACCTACCTGATGTTCTCCAAAACCCACAATTTACACTTTTCCACCATGATGAACAATAAGAAGCCAAGTAAAACCCAACGGAGACCCCAAAACACGTCAAAACCACCCCAAAAAAGAACACGATCACCACAAAAAAAAAAAAAAAAAAGAAGAAAACACCAAAACCATAGATCCACCCCAAAACCACCCTAAACCTACCTGATGTTCTCCAAAACCCACAATTTACAATTTTCCAACATGATGACCAACAAGAACCCAACTAAAACCCAACGGAGACCCAAAAACACATCAAAAACACGCCAAAAAAGAACTGGATCAGAAGAAAAAACCCCAATACCATGAATTTCCCCCCAAAACCACCCTAAACTCACCTGATCGTCTCCAAACCCCACAATCCACTCCCATTGAACTTAACGACGAACGACAACACAACGAAACCCAACGGAGACCCTAAAACACGTCAAAAATACCCCAGAAAAGAACAGGATCACCCCAAAAAAACAGAAGAAAAACTCAAATACCATGAATCCACCCCAGAAGTCCCCCTAAACCTACCGGAAGTTCTCCAAAAATCGCAATTTACCATTTTCCACCACGATGACAACGGAAAACACAACAAAACCCAACGGAGACCACAAAACACGTCACAAACACCCCCAAAAACAATAGGATCACGCCCAAAAACGAAAGAAAATCCCCAAAACCATAGATCCACCCCAAAACCACCCTAAACCTAACTGATGTTCTCCAAATCCCAAAGTCCACTCCCAACCACCATAAAACCCTTTAGGAACCCAACAAAACCTGACGGAGACACCAAACCACGGCATAAACACCCCAAAAAAGAACAGGATCATCCCAAAATAACAGAAGTAAACCCCAAAAGCCATAGATCCACCCCAAAAGTCCCCCTAAACCTACCTGATGTTCTCCAAAACCCACAATTTACCATTTTCCACAATGATGACAACGGAAAACCCAACGAAACCCAACAGAGACCCCAAAACACGTCAAAGACACCCCAAAAAAGAACACGATTACCCCCAAAAACGAAAGAAAACACCCAGAACCATAGATCCATCCTCAAACCACCCTAAACCTACCTGATGTTCTCCATAACCCGCAATTTACCCTTTTCCACCACGATGACAACGGAAAACCCAACAAAACACCCCAAAAAAGAACGAGACCACCCCAAAAACAGAAGAAAACCCTAAAATAAAAAAAAAAAAAAAAAAAAAAAACAGAAGAAATCCCCCAAAACCATAGATTCACACCCCCAAATTCCTTAAACTCACCTGATGTTCTCCAAAACCCACAATTTACCCTTTTCCACCATGATGACCGAGAACCCAACAAAACCCAACGGACAACCCCAAACACCTCAAAAACTTCCCAAAAAAGAACGGGATCAGCCAAAAAAAAACAAAAGAAAACCCCAAAAACCATGAATCTGCCCCAAAAGTCCCCCTAAACCTACCTGAAGTTCTCCAAAACCCACTATTTACCTTTTTCCACCACGATGACAAAGGAAAACCCAACAAAACCCGTCGGAGACCCCATAACACGTCAAAAACACGCCAAAAAAGAACTGGATCAGAAGAAAAAAAAAAAAAAAAAGGATGAATTTTCCCCCAAAACCACCCTAAACTCACCTGATCTTCTCCAAAACCCACAATCCACTCCCATTGAACTTAACGACCAACGGGAACCCAACAAAATCCAATGGAGACCACAAAACACTTCAAAAACAACCCAAAAAAGAACGCGATCAACCCCAAAACTGGAAGAAAATCCCAAAAGCCTTAGATCCACCCCAAAAGTCCCCCTAAACCTACCTGATGTTCTCCAAATCCCAAAGTCCACTCCTGACCACCATAAAAATCATTAGGAACCCAACAACACCGAACGGAAACCACAAAACACGTCAAACACAAGCCAAAAAACAACAGGATCACCCCAGAAAAAACAAGAAAATCCCAAAGGGCATAGATCCACCCCAAATATCCCCCTAAACCTACCTGATGTTCTCCAAATCCCAAAGTCCACTCCCAACCACCATAAAACCAATTAGGAACACAAAAAAAAACAATGGAGACCCCAAAAAACGGCATAAACGCCCCAAACAAGAACAGAATCACACCCAAAAACGAAAGAAAACCCCAAAGCCATAGATCCACCCCAAAAGTCCCCCTTAACCTACCTGATGTTCTCCAAAACCCACAATTTACACTTTTCCACCATGATGAACAATAAGAAGCCAAGTAAAACCCAACGGAGACCCCAAAACACGTCAAAACCACCCCAAAAAAGAACACGATCACCACAAAAAAAAAAAAAAAAAGAAGAAAACACCAAAACCATAGATCCACCCCAAAACCACCCTAAACCTACCTGATGTTCTCCAAAACCCACAATTTACAATTTTCCAACATGATGACCAACAAGAACCCAACTAAAACCCAACGGAGACCCAAAAACACATCAAAAACACGCCAAAAAAGAACTGGATCAGAAGAAAAAACCCCAATACCATGAATTTCCCCCCAAAACCACCCTAAACTCACCTGATCGTCTCCAAACCCCACAATCCACTCCCATTGAACTTAACGACGAACGACAACACAACGAAACCCAACGGAGACCCTAAAACACGTCAAAAATACCCCAGAAAAGAACAGGATCACCCCAAAAAAACAGAAGAAAAACTCAAATACCATGAATCCACCCCAGAAGTCCCCCTAAACCTACCGGAAGTTCTCCAAAAATCGCAATTTACCATTTTCCACCACGATGACAACGGAAAACACAACAAAACCCAACGGAGACCACAAAACACGTCACAAACACCCCCAAAAACAATAGGATCACGCCCAAAAACGAAAGAAAATCCCCAAAACCATAGATCCACCCCAAAACCACCCTAAACCTAACTGATGTTCTCCAAATCCCAAAGTCCACTCCCAACCACCATAAAACCCTTTAGGAACCCAACAAAACCCGACGGAGACACCAAACCACGGCATAAACACCCCAAAAAAGAACAGGATCATCCCAAAATAACAGAAGTAAACCCCAAAAGCCATAGATCCACCCCAAAAGTCCCCCTAAACCTACCTGATGTTCTCCAAAACCCACAATTTATCATTTTCCACAATGATGACAACGGAAAACCCAACGAAACCCAACAGAGACCCCAAAACACGTCAAAGACACCCCAAAAAAGAACACGATTACCCCCAAAAACGAAAGAAAACACCCAGAACCATAGATCCATCCTCAAACCACCCTAAACCTACCTGATGTTCTCCATAACCCGCAATTTACCCTTTTCCACCACGATGACAACGGAAAACCCAACAAAACACCCCAAAAAAGAACGAGACCACCCCAAAAACAGAAGAAAACCCTAAAAAAAAAAAAAAAAACAAAAAAAAAACAGAAGAAATCCCCCAAAACCATAGATTCACACCCCCAAATTCCTTAAACTCACCTGATGTTCTCCAAAACCCACAATTTACCCTTTTCCACCATGATGACCGAGAACCCAACAAAACCCAACGGACAACCCCAAACACCTCAAAAACTTCCCAAAAAAGAACGGGATCAGCCAAAAAAAAACAAAAGAAAACCCCAAAAACCATGAATCTGCCCCAAAAGTCCCCCTAAACCTACCTGAAGTTCTCCAAAACCCACTATTTACCTTTTTCCACCACGATGACAAAGGAAAACCCAACAAAACCCGTCGGAGACCCCATAACACGTCAAAAACACGCCAAAAAAGAACTGGATCAGAAGAAAAAAAAAAAAAAAAAGGATGAATTTTCCCCCAAAACCACCCTAAACTCACCTGATCTTCTCCAAAACCCACAATCCACTCCCATTGAACTTAACGACCAACGGGAACCCAACAAAATCCAATGGAGACCACAAAACACTTCAAAAACAACCCAAAAAAGAACGCGATCAACCCCAAAACTGGAAGAAAATCCCAAAAGCCTTAGATCCACCCCAAAAGTCCCCCTAAACCTACCTAATGTTCTCCAAATCCCAAAGTCCACTCCTGACCACCATAAAAATCATTAGGAACCCAACAACACCGAACGGAAACCACAAAACACGTCAAACACAAGCCAAAAAACAACAGGATCACCCCAGAAAAAACAAGAAAATCCCAAAAGCCATAGATCCATCCCAAATGTCCCCCTAAACCTGCCTGATGTTCTCCAAAACCAACAATTTAAACTATTCCAACATGATGACCAATAAGAAGCCAACTAAAACCCAACGGAGACCACAAAACACGTCAAAAACACCCCAAAAATAAACAGGATCACCCCAGAAAACAAAAGAAAATCCCAAAGGGCATAGATCCACCCCAAATATCCCCCTAAACCTACCTGATGTTCTCCAAATCCCAAAGTCCACTCCCAACCACCATAAAACCAATTAGGAACACAAAAAAAAACAATGGAGACCCCAAAAAACGGCATAAACGCCCCAAACAAGAACAGAATCACACCCAAAAACGAAAGAAAACCCCAAAGCCATAGATCCACCCCAAAAGTCCCCCTTAACCTACCTGATGTTCTCCAAAACCCACAATTTACACTTTTCCACCATGATGAACAATAAGAAGCCAAGTAAAACCCAACGGAGACCCCAAAACACGTCAAAACCACCCCAAAAAAGAACACGATCACCACAAAAAAAAAAAAAAAGAAGAAAACACCAAAATCATAGATCCACCCCAAAACCACCCTAAACCTACCTGATGTTCTCCAAAACCCACAATTTACAATTTTCCAACATGATGACCAACAAGAACCCAACTAAAACCCAACGGAGACCCAAAAACACATCAAAAACACGCCAAAAAAGAACTGGATCAGAAGAAAAAACCCCAATACCATGAATTTCCCCCCAAAACCACCCTAAACTCACCTGATCGTCTCCAAACCCCACAATCCACTCCCATTGAACTTAACGACGAACGACAACACAACGAAACCCAACGGAGACCCTAAAACACGTCAAAAATACCCCAGAAAAGAACAGGATCACCCCAAAAAAACAGAAGAAAAACTCAAATACCATGAATCCACCCCAGAAGTCCCCCTAAACCTACCGGAAGTTCTCCAAAAATCGCAATTTACCATTTTCCACCACGATGACAACGGAAAACACAACAAAACCCAACGGAGACCACAAAACACGTCACAAACACCCCCAAAAACAATAGGATCACGCCCAAAAACGAAAGAAAATCCCCAAAACCATAGATCCACCCCAAAACCACCCTAAACCTAACTGATGTTCTCCAAATCCCAAAGTCCACTCCCAACCACCATAAAACCCTTTAGGAACCCAACAAAACCCGACGGAGACACCAAACCACGGCATAAACACCCCAAAAAAGAACAGGATCATCCCAAAATAACAGAAGTAAACCCCAAAAGCCATAGATCCACCCCAAAAGTCCCCCTAAACCTACCTGATGTTCTCCAAAACCCACAATTTACCATTTTCCACAATGATGACAACGGAAAACCCAACGAAACCCAACAGAGACCCCAAAACACGTCAAAGACACCCCAAAAAAGAACACGATTACCCCCAAAAACGAAAGAAAACACCCAGAACCATAGATCCATCCTCAAACCACCCTAAACCTACCTGATGTTCTCCATAACCCGCAATTTACCCTTTTCCACCACGATGACAACGGAAAACCCAACAAAACACCCCAAAAAAGAACGAGACCACCCCAAAAACAGAAGAAAACCCTAAAATAAAAAAAAAAAAAAAAAAAAAAACAGAAGAAATCCCCCAAAACCATAGATTCACACCCCCAAATTCCTTAAACTCACCTGATGTTCTCCAAAACCCACAATTTACCCTTTTCCACCATGATGACCGAGAACCCAACAAAACCCAACGGACAACCCCAAACACCTCAAAAACTTCCCAAAAAAGAACGGGATCAGCCAAAAAAAAACAAAAGAAAACCCCAAAAACCATGAATCTGCCCCAAAAGTCCCCCTAAACCTACCTGAAGTTCTCCAAAACCCACTATTTACCTTTTTCCACCACGATGACAAAGGAAAACCCAACAAAACCCGTCGGAGACCCCATAACACGTCAAAAACACGCCAAAAAAGAACTGGATCAGAAGAAAAAAAAAAAAAAAAAGGATGAATTTTCCCCCAAAACCACCCTAAACTCACCTGATCTTCTCCAAAACCCACAATCCACTCCCATTGAACTTAACGACCAACGGGAACCCAACAAAATCCAATGGAGACCACAAAACACTTCAAAAACAACCCAAAAAAGAACGCGATCAACCCCAAAACTGGAAGAAAATCCCAAAAGCCTTAGATCCACCCCAAAAGTCCCCCTAAACCTACCTAATGTTCTCCAAATCCCAAAGTCCACTCCTGACCACCATAAAAATCATTAGGAACCCAACAACACCGAACGGAAACCACAAAACACGTCAAACACAAGCCAAAAAACAACAGGATCACCCCAGAAAAAACAAGAAAATCCCAAAAGCCATAGATCCATCCCAAATGTCCCCCTAAACCTGCCTGATGTTCTCCAAAACCAACAATTTAAACTATTCCAACATGATGACCAATAAGAAGCCAACTAAAACCCAACGGAGACCACAAAACACGTCAAAAACACCCCAAAAATAAACAGGATCACCCCAGAAAACAAAAGAAAATCCCAAAGGGCATAGATCCACCCCAAATATCCCCCTAAACCTACCTGATGTTCTCCAAATCCCAAAGTCCACTCCCAACCACCATAAAACCAATTAGGAACACAAAAAAAAACAATGGAGACCCCAAAAAACGGCATAAACGCCCCAAACAAGAACAGAATCACACCCAAAAACGAAAGAAAACCCCAAAGCCATAGATCCACCCCAAAAGTCCCCCTTAACCTACCTGATGTTCTCCAAAACCCACAATTTACACTTTTCCACCATGATGAACAATAAGAAGCCAAGTAAAACCCAACGGAGACCCCAAAACACGTCAAAACCACCCCAAAAAAGAACACGATCACCACAAAAAAAAAAAAAAAAGAAGAAAACACCAAAATCATAGATCCACCCCAAAACCACCCTAAACCTACCTGATGTTCTCCAAAACCCACAATTTACAATTTTCCAACATGATGACCAACAAGAACCCAACTAAAACCCAACGGAGACCCAAAAACACATCAAAAACACGCCAAAAAAGAACTGGATCAGAAGAAAAAACCCCAATACCATGAATTTCCCCCCAAAACCACCCTAAACTCACCTGATCGTCTCCAAACCCCACAATCCACTCCCATTGAACTTAACGACGAACGACAACACAACGAAACCCAACGGAGACCCTAAAACACGTCAAAAATACCCCAGAAAAGAACAGGATCACCCCAAAAAAACAGAAGAAAAACTCAAATACCATGAATCCACCCCAGAAGTCCCCCTAAACCTACCGGAAGTTCTCCAAAAATCGCAATTTACCATTTTCCACCACGATGACAACGGAAAACACAACAAAACCCAACGGAGACCACAAAACACGTCACAAACACCCCCAAAAACAATAGGATCACGCCCAAAAACGAAAGAAAATCCCCAAAACCATAGATCCACCCCAAAACCACCCTAAACCTAACTGATGTTCTCCAAATCCCAAAGTCCACTCCCAACCACCATAAAACCCTTTAGGAACCCAACAAAACCCGACGGAGACACCAAACCACGGCATAAACACCCCAAAAAAGAACAGGATCATCCCAAAATAACAGAAGTAAACCCCAAAAGCCATAGATCCACCCCAAAAGTCCCCCTAAACCTACCTGATGTTCTCCAAAACCCACAATTTACCATTTTCCACAATGATGACAACGGAAAACCCAACGAAACCCAACAGAGACCCCAAAACACGTCAAAGACACCCCAAAAAAGAACACGATTACCCCCAAAAACGAAAGAAAACACCCAGAACCATAGATCCATCCTCAAACCACCCTAAACCTACCTGATGTTCTCCATAACCCGCAATTTACCCTTTTCCACCACGATGACAACGGAAAACCCAACAAAACACCCCAAAAAAGAACGAGACCACCCCAAAAACAGAAGAAAACCCTAAAAAAAAAAAAAAAAACAAAAAAAAAACAGAAGAAATCCCCCAAAACCATAGATTCACACCCCCAAATTCCTTAAACTCACCTGATGTTCTCCAAAACCCACAATTTACCCTTTTCCACCATGATGACCGAGAACCCAACAAAACCCAACGGACAACCCCAAACACCTCAAAAACTTCCCAAAAAAGAACGGGATCAGCCAAAAAAAAACAAAAGAAAACCCCAAAAACCATGAATCTGCCCCAAAAGTCCCCCTAAACCTACCTGAAGTTCTCCAAAACCCACTATTTACCTTTTTCCACCACGATGACAAAGGAAAACCCAACAAAACCCGTCGGAGACCCCATAACACGTCAAAAACACGCCAAAAAAGAACTGGATCAGAAGAAAAAAAAAAAAAAAAAGGATGAATTTTCCCCCAAAACCACCCTAAACTCACCTGATCTTCTCCAAAACCCACAATCCACTCCCATTGAACTTAACGACCAACGGGAACCCAACAAAATCCAATGGAGACCACAAAACACTTCAAAAACAACCCAAAAAAGAACGCGATCAACCCCAAAACTGGAAGAAAATCCCAAAAGCCTTAGATCCACCCCAAAAGTCCCCCTAAACCTACCTGATGTTCTCCAAATCCCAAAGTCCACTCCTGACCACCATAAAAATCATTAGGAACCCAACAACACCGAACGGAAACCACAAAACACGTCAAACACAAGCCAAAAAACAACAGGATCACCCCAGAAAAAACAAGAAAATCCCAAAGGGCATAGATCCACCCCAAATATCCCCCTAAACCTACCTGATGTTCTCCAAATCCCAAAGTCCACTCCCAACCACCATAAAACCAATTAGGAACACAAAAAAAAACAATGGAGACCCCAAAAAACGGCATAAACGCCCCAAACAAGAACAGAATCACACCCAAAAACGAAAGAAAACCCCAAAGCCATAGATCCACCCCAAAAGTCCCCCTTAACCTACCTGATGTTCTCCAAAACCCACAATTTACACTTTTCCACCATGATGAACAATAAGAAGCCAAGTAAAACCCAACGGAGACCCCAAAACACGTCAAAACCACCCCAAAAAAGAACACGATCACCACAAAAAAAAAAAAAAAAAGAAGAAAACACCAAAACCATAGATCCACCCCAAAACCACCCTAAACCTACCTGATGTTCTCCAAAACCCACAATTTACAATTTTCCAACATGATGACCAACAAGAACCCAACTAAAACCCAACGGAGACCCAAAAACACATCAAAAACACGCCAAAAAAGAACTGGATCAGAAGAAAAAACCCCAATACCATGAATTTCCCCCCAAAACCACCCTAAACTCACCTGATCGTCTCCAAACCCCACAATCCACTCCCATTGAACTTAACGACGAACGACAACACAACGAAACCCAACGGAGACCCTAAAACACGTCAAAAATACCCCAGAAAAGAACAGGATCACCCCAAAAAAACAGAAGAAAAACTCAAATACCATGAATCCACCCCAGAAGTCCCCCTAAACCTACCGGAAGTTCTCCAAAAATCGCAATTTACCATTTTCCACCACGATGACAACGGAAAACACAACAAAACCCAACGGAGACCACAAAACACGTCACAAACACCCCCAAAAACAATAGGATCACGCCCAAAAACGAAAGAAAATCCCCAAAACCATAGATCCACCCCAAAACCACCCTAAACCTAACTGATGTTCTCCAAATCCCAAAGTCCACTCCCAACCACCATAAAACCCTTTAGGAACCCAACAAAACCCGACGGAGACACCAAACCACGGCATAAACACCCCAAAAAAGAACAGGATCATCCCAAAATAACAGAAGTAAACCCCAAAAGCCATAGATCCACCCCAAAAGTCCCCCTAAACCTACCTGATGTTCTCCAAAACCCACAATTTACCATTTTCCACAATGATGACAACGGAAAACCCAACGAAACCCAACAGAGACCCCAAAACACGTCAAAGACACCCCAAAAAAGAACACGATTACCCCCAAAAACGAAAGAAAACACCCAGAACCATAGATCCATCCTCAAACCACCCTAAACCTACCTGATGTTCTCCATAACCCGCAATTTACCCTTTTCCACCACGATGACAACGGAAAACCCAACAAAACACCCCAAAAAAGAACGAGACCACCCCAAAAACAGAAGAAAACCCTAAAAAAAAAAAAAAAAAACAAAAAAAAAACAGAAGAAATCCCCCAAAACCATAGATTCACACCCCCAAATTCCTTAAACTCACCTGATGTTCTCCAAAACCCACAATTTACCCTTTTCCACCATGATGACCGAGAACCCAACAAAACCCAACGGACAACCCCAAACACCTCAAAAACTTCCCAAAAAAGAACGGGATCAGCCAAAAAAAAACAAAAGAAAACCCCAAAAACCATGAATCTGCCCCAAAAGTCCCCCTAAACCTACCTGAAGTTCTCCAAAACCCACTATTTACCTTTTTCCACCACGATGACAAAGGAAAACCCAACAAAACCCGTCGGAGACCCTATAACACGTCAAAAACACGCCAAAAAAGAACTGGATCAGAAGAAAAAAAAAAAAAAAAGGATGAATTTTCCCCCAAAACCACCCTAAACTCACCTGATCTTCTCCAAAACCCACAATCCACTCCCATTGAACTTAACGACCAACGGGAACCCAACAAAATCCAATGGAGACCACAAAACACTTCAAAAACAACCCAAAAAAGAACGCGATCAACCCCAAAACTGGAAGAAAATCCCAAAAGCCTTAGATCCACCCCAAAAGTCCCCCTAAACCTACCTGATGTTCTCCAAATCCCAAAGTCCACTCCTGACCACCATAAAAATCATTAGGAACCCAACAACACCGAACGGAAACCACAAAACACGTCAAACACAAGCCAAAAAACAACAGGATCACCCCAGAAAAAACAAGAAAATCCCAAAAGCCATAGATCCATCCCAAATGTCCCCCTAAACCTGCCTGATGTTCTCCAAAACCAACAATTTAAACTATTCCAACATGATGACCAATAAGAAGCCAACTAAAACCCAACGGAGACCACAAAACACGTCAAAAACACCCCAAAAATAAACAGGATCACCCCAGAAAACAAAAGAAAATCCCAAAGGGCATAGATCCACCCCAAATATCCCCCTAAACCTACCTGATGTTCTCCAAATCCCAAAGTCCACTCCCAACCACCATAAAACCAATTAGGAACACAAAAAAAAACAATGGAGACCCCAAAAAACGGCATAAACACCCCAAACAAGAACAGAATCACACCCAAAAACGAAAGAAAACCCCAAAGCCATAGATCCACCCCAAAAGTCCCCCTTAACCTACCTGATGTTCTCCAAAACCCACAATTTACACTTTTCCACCATGATGAACAATAAGAAGCCAAGTAAAACCCAACGGAGACCCCAAAACACGTCAAAACCACCCCAAAAAAGAACACGATCACCACAAAAAAAAAAAAGAAGAAAACACCAAAACCATAGATCCACCCCAAAACCACCCTAAACCTACCTGATGTTCTCCAAAACCCACAATTTACAATTTTCCAACATGATGACCAACAAGAACCCAACTAAAACCCAACGGAGACCCAAAAACACATCAAAAACACGCCAAAAAAGAACTAGATCAGAAGAAAAAACCCCAATACCATGAATTTCCCCCCAAAACCACCCTAAACTCACCTGATCGTCTCCAAACCCCACAATCCACTCCCATTGAACTTAACGACGAACGACAACACAACGAAACCCAACGGAGACCCTAAAACACGTCAAAAATACCCCAGAAAAGAACAGGATCACCCCAAAAAAACAGAAGAAAAACTCAAATACCATGAATCCACCCCAGAAGTCCCCCTAAACCTACCGGAAGTTCTCCAAAAATCGCAATTTACCATTTTCCACCACGATGACAACGGAAAACACAACAAAACCCAACGGAGACCACAAAACACGTCACAAACACCCCCAAAAACAATAGGATCACGCCCAAAAACGAAAGAAAATCCCCAAAACCATAGATCCACCCCAAAACCACCCTAAACCTAACTGATGTTCTCCAAATCCCAAAGTCCACTCCCAACCACCATAAAACCCTTTAGGAACCCAACAAAACCCGACGGAGACACCAAACCACGGCATAAACACCCCAAAAAAGAACAGGATCATCCCAAAATAACAGAAGTAAACCCCAAAAGCCATAGATCCACCCCAAAAGTCCCCCTAAACCTACCTGATGTTCTCCAAAACCCACAATTTACCATTTTCCACAATGATGACAACGGAAAACCCAACGAAACCCAACAGAGACCCCAAAACACGTCAAAGACACCCCAAAAAAGAACACGATTACCCCCAAAAACGAAAGAAAACACCCAGAACCATAGATCCATCCTCAAACCACCCTAAACATACCTGATGTTCTCCATAACCCGCAATTTACCCTTTTCCACCACGATGACAACGGAAAACCCAACAAAACACCCCAAAAAAGAACGAGACCACCCCAAAAACAGAAGAAAACCCTAAAAAAAAAAAAAAAAAAAAAAAAAAACAGAAGAAATCCCCCAAAACCATAGATTCACACCCCCAAATTCCTTAAACTCACCTGATGTTCTCCAAAACCCACAATTTACCCTTTTCCACCATGATGACCGAGAACCCAACAAAACCCAACGGACAACCCCAAACACCTCAAAAACTTCCCAAAAAAGAACGGGATCAGCCAAAAAAAAACAAAAGAAAACCCCAAAAACCATGAATCTGCCCCAAAAGTCCCCCTAAACCTACCTGAAGTTCTCCAAAACCCACTATTTACCTTTTTCCACCACGATGACAAAGGAAAACCCAACAAAACCCGTCGGAGACCCCATAACACGTCAAAAACACGCCAAAAAAGAACTGGATCAGAAGAAAAAAAAAAAAAAAAAGGATGAATTTTCCCCCAAAACCACCCTAAACTCACCTGATCTTCTCCAAAACCCACAATCCACTCCCATTGAACTTAACGACCAACGGGAACCCAACAAAATCCAATGGAGACCACAAAACACTTCAAAAACAACCCAAAAAAGAACGCGATCAACCCCAAAACTGGAAGAAAATCCCAAAAGCCTTAGATCCACCCCAAAAGTCCCCCTAAACCTACCTGATGTTCTCCAAATCCCAAAGTCCACTCCTGACCACCATAAAAATCATTAGGAACCCAACAACACCGAACGGAAACCACAAAACACGTCAAACACAAGCCAAAAAACAACAGGATCACCCCAGAAAAAACAAGAAAATCCCAAAAGCCATAGATCCATCCCAAATGTCCCCCTAAACCTGCCTGATGTTCTCCAAAACCAACAATTTAAACTATTCCAACATGATGACCAATAAGAAGCCAACTAAAACCCAACGGAGACCACAAAACACGTCAAAAACACCCCAAAAATAAACAGGATCACCCCAGAAAACAAAAGAAAATCCCAAAGGGCATAGATCCACCCCAAATATCCCCCTAAACCTACCTGATGTTCTCCAAATCCCAAAGTCCACTCCCAACCACCATAAAACCAATTAGGAACACAAAAAAAAACAATGGAGACCCCAAAAAACGGCATAAACGCCCCAAACAAGAACAGAATCACACCCAAAAACGAAAGAAAACCCCAAAGCCATAGATCCACCCCAAAAGTCCCCCTTAACCTACCTGATGTTCTCCAAAACCCACAATTTACACTTTTCCACCATGATGAACAATAAGAAGCCAAGTAAAACCCAACGGAGACCCCAAAACACGTCAAAACCACCCCAAAAAAGAACACGATCACCACAAAAAAAAAAAAAAAAAAGAAGAAAACACCAAAACCATAGATCCACCCCAAAACCACCCTAAACCTACCTGATGTTCTCCAAAACCCACAATTTACAATTTTCCAACATGATGACCAACAAGAACCCAACTAAAACCCAACGGAGACCCAAAAACACATCAAAAACACGCCAAAAAAGAACTGGATCAGAAGAAAAAACCCCAATACCATGAATTTCCCCCCAAAACCACCCTAAACTCACCTGATCGTCTCCAAACCCCACAATCCACTCCCATTGAACTTAACGACGAACGACAACACAACGAAACCCAACGGAGACCCTAAAACACGTCAAAAATACCCCAGAAAAGAACAGGATCACCCCAAAAAAACAGAAGAAAAACTCAAATACCATGAATCCACCCCAGAAGTCCCCCTAAACCTACCGGAAGTTCTCCAAAAATCGCAATTTACCATTTTCCACCACGATGACAACGGAAAACACAACAAAACCCAACGGAGACCACAAAACACGTCACAAACACCCCCAAAAACAATAGGATCACGCCCAAAAACGAAAGAAAATCCCCAAAACCATAGATCCACCCCAAAACCACCCTAAACCTAACTGATGTTCTCCAAATCCCAAAGTCCACTCCCAACCACCATAAAACCCTTTAGGAACCCAACAAAACCCGACGGAGACACCAAACCACGGCATAAACACCCCAAAAAAGAACAGGATCATCCCAAAATAACAGAAGTAAACCCCAAAAGCCATAGATCCACCCCAAAAGTCCCCCTAAACCTACCTGATGTTCTCCAAAACCCACAATTTACCATTTTCCACAATGATGACAACGGAAAACCCAACGAAACCCAACAGAGACCCCAAAACACGTCAAAGACACCCCAAAAAAGAACACGATTACCCCCAAAAACGAAAGAAAACACCCAGAACCATAGATCCATCCTCAAACCACCCTAAACCTACCTGATGTTCTCCATAACCCGCAATTTACCCTTTTCCACCACGATGACAACGGAAAACCCAACAAAACACCCCAAAAAAGAACGAGACCACCCCAAAAACAGAAGAAAACCCTAAAAAAAAAAAAAAAAAAAAAAACAGAAGAAATCCCCCAAAACCATAGATTCACACCCCCAAATTCCTTAAACTCACCTGATGTTCTCCAAAACCCACAATTTACCCTTTTCCACCATGATGACCGAGAACCCAACAAAACCCAACGGACAACCCCAAACACCTCAAAAACTTCCCAAAAAAGAACGGGATCAGCCAAAAAAAAACAAAAGAAAACCCCAAAAACCATGAATCTGCCCCAAAAGTCCCCCTAAACCTACCTGAAGTTCTCCAAAACCCACTATTTACCTTTTTCCACCACGATGACAAAGGAAAACCCAACAAAACCCGTCGGAGACCCCATAACACGTCAAAAACACGCCAAAAAAGAACTGGATCAGAAGAAAAAAAAAAAAAAAAGGATGAATTTTCCCCCAAAACCACCCTAAACTCACCTGATCTTCTCCAAAACCCACAATCCACTCCCATTGAACTTAACGACCAACGGGAACCCAACAAAATCCAATGGAGACCACAAAACACTTCAAAAACAACCCAAAAAAGAACGCGATCAACCCCAAAACTGGAAGAAAATCCCAAAAGCCTTAGATCCACCCCAAAAGTCCCCCTAAACCTACCTGATGTTCTCCAAATCCCAAAGTCCACTCCTGACCACCATAAAAATCATTAGGAACCCAACAACACCGAACGGAAACCACAAAACACGTCAAACACAAGCCAAAAAACAACAGGATCACCCCAGAAAAAACAAGAAAATCCCAAAAGCCATAGATCCATCCCAAATGTCCCCCTAAACCTGCCTGATGTTCTCCAAAACCAACAATTTAAACTATTCCAACATGATGACCAATAAGAAGCCAACTAAAACCCAACGGAGACCACAAAACACGTCAAAAACACCCCAAAAATAAACAGGATCACCCCAGAAAACAAAAGAAAATCCCAAAGGGCATAGATCCACCCCAAATATCCCCCTAAACCTACCTGATGTTCTCCAAATCCCAAAGTCCACTCCCAACCACCATAAAACCAATTAGGAACACAAAAAAAAAAAATGGAGACCCCAAAAAACGGCATAAACGCCCCAAACAAGAACAGAATCACACCCAAAAACGAAAGAAAACCCCAAAGCCATAGATCCACCCCAAAAGTCCCCCTTAACCTACCTGATGTTCTCCAAAACCCACAATTTACACTTTTCCACCATGATGAACAATAAGAAGCCAAGTAAAACCCAACGGAGACCCCAAAACACGTCAAAACCACCCCAAAAAAGAACACGATCACCACAAAAAAAAAAAAAAAAGAAGAAAACACCAAAACCATAGATCCACCCCAAAACCACCCTAAACCTACCTGATGTTCTCCAAAACCCACAATTTACAATTTTCCAACATGATGACCAACAAGAACCCAACTAAAACCCAACGGAGACCCAAAAACACATCAAAAACACGCCAAAAAAGAACTGGATCAGAAGAAAAAACCCCAATACCATGAATTTCCCCCCAAAACCACCCTAAACTCACCTGATCGTCTCCAAACCCCACAATCCACTCCCATTGAACTTAACGACGAACGACAACACAACGAAACCCAACGGAGACCCTAAAACACGTCAAAAATACCCCAGAAAAGAACAGGATCACCCCAAAAAAACAGAAGAAAAACTCAAATACCATGAATCCACCCCAGAAGTCCCCCTAAACCTACCGGAAGTTCTCCAAAAATCGCAATTTACCATTTTCCACCACGATGACAACGGAAAACACAACAAAACCCAACGGAGACCACAAAACACGTCACAAACACCCCCAAAAACAATAGGATCACGCCCAAAAACGAAAGAAAATCCCCAAAACCATAGATCCACCCCAAAACCACCCTAAACCTAACTGATGTTCTCCAAATCCCAAAGTCCACTCCCAACCACCATAAAACCCTTTAGGAACCCAACAAAACCCGACGGAGACACCAAACCACGGCATAAACACCCCAAAAAAGAACAGGATCATCCCAAAATAACAGAAGTAAACCCCAAAAGCCATAGATCCACCCCAAAAGTCCCCCTAAACCTACCTGATGTTCTCCAAAACCCACAATTTACCATTTTCCACAATGATGACAACGGAAAACCCAACGAAACCCAACAGAGACCCCAAAACACGTCAAAGACACCCCAAAAAAGAACACGATTACCCCCAAAAACGAAAGAAAACACCCAGAACCATAGATCCATCCTCAAACCACCCTAAACCTACCTGATGTTCTCCATAACCCGCAATTTACCCTTTTCCACCACGATGACAACGGAAAACCCAACAAAACACCCCAAAAAAGAACGAGACCACCCCAAAAACAGAAGAAAACCCTAAAATAAAAAAAAAAAAAAAAAAAAAAAAACAGAAGAAATCCCCCAAAACCATAGATTCACACCCCCAAATTCCTTAAACTCACCTGATGTTCTCCAAAACCCACAATTTACCCTTTTCCACCATGATGACCGAGAACCCAACAAAACCCAACGGACAACCCCAAACACCTCAAAAACTTCCCAAAAAAGAACGGGATCAGCCAAAAAAAAACAAAAGAAAACCCCAAAAACCATGAATCTGCCCCAAAAGTCCCCCTAAACCTACCTGAAGTTCTCCAAAACCCACTATTTACCTTTTTCCACCACGATGACAAAGGAAAACCCAACAAAACCCGTCGGAGACCCCATAACACGTCAAAAACACGCCAAAAAAGAACTGGATCAGAAGAAAAAAAAAAAAAAAAAGGATGAATTTTCCCCCAAAACCACCCTAAACTCACCTGATCTTCTCCAAAACCCACAATCCACTCCCATTGAACTTAACGACCAACGGGAACCCAACAAAATCCAATGGAGACCACAAAACACTTCAAAAACAACCCAAAAAAGAACGCGATCAACCCCAAAACTGGAAGAAAATCCCAAAAGCCTTAGATCCACCCCAAAAGTCCCCCTAAACCTACCTGATGTTCTCCAAATCCCAAAGTCCACTCCTGACCACCATAAAAATCATTAGGAACCCAACAACACCGAACGGAAACCACAAAACACGTCAAACACAAGCCAAAAAACAACAGGATCACCCCAGAAAAAACAAGAAAATCCCAAAAGCCATAGATCCATCCCAAATGTCCCCCTAAACCTGCCTGATGTTCTCCAAAACCAACAATTTAAACTATTCCAACATGATGACCAATAAGAAGCCAACTAAAACCCAACGGAGACCACAAAACACGTCAAAAACACCCCAAAAATAAACAAGATCACCCCAGAAAACAAAAGAAAATCCCAAAGGGCATAGATCCACCCCAAATATCCCCCTAAACCTACCTGATGTTCTCCAAATCCCAAAGTCCACTCCCAACCACCATAAAACCAATTAGGAACACAAAAAAAAACAATGAGACCCCAAAAAACGGCATAAACGCCCCAAACAAGAACAGAATCACACCCAAAAACGAAAGAAAACCCCAAAGCCATAGATCCACCCCAAAAGTCCCCCTTAACCTACCTGATGTTCTCCAAAACCCACAATTTACACTTTTCCACCATGATGAACAATAAGAAGCCAAGTAAAACCCAACGGAGACCCCAAAACACGTCAAAACCACCCCAAAAAAAGAACACGATCACCACAAAAAAAAAAAAAAAAGAAGAAAACACCAAAACCATAGATCCACCCCCAAAACCACCCTAAACCTACCTGATGTTCTCCAAAACCCACAATTTACAATTTTCCAACATGATGACCAACAAGAACCCAACTAAAACCCAACGGAGACCCAAAAACACATCAAAAACACGCCAAAAAAGAACTGGATCAGAAGAAAAAACCCCAATACCATGAATTTCCCCCCAAACCACCCTAAACTCACCTGATCGTCTCCAAACCCCACAATCCACTCCCATTGAACTTAACGACGAATGACAACACAACGAAACCCAACGGAGACCCTAAAACACGTCAAAAATACCCCAGAAAAGAACAGGATCACCCCAAAAAAACAGAAGAAAAACTCAAATACCATGAATCCACCCCAGAAGTCCCCCTAAACCTACCGGAAGTTCTCCAAAAATCGCAATTTACCATTTTCCACCACGATGACAACGGAAAACACAACAAAACCCAACGGAGACCACAAAACACGTCACAAACACCCCCAAAAACAATAGGATCACGCCCAAAAACGAAAGAAAATCCCCAAAACCATAGATCCACCCCAAAACCACCCTAAACCTAACTGATGTTCTCCAAATCCCAAAGTCCACTCCCAACCACCATAAAACCCTTTAGGAACCAACAAAACCCGACGGAGACACCAAACCACGGCATAAACACCCCAAAAAAGAACAGGATCATCCAAAATAACAGAAGTAAACCCCAAAAGCCATAGATCCACCCCAAAAGTCCCCCTAAACCTACCTGATGTTCTCCAAAACCCACAATTTACCATTTTCCACAATGATGACAACGGAAAACCCAACGAAACCCAACAGAGACCCCAAAACACGTCAAAGACACCCCAAAAAAGAACACGATTACCCCCAAAAACGAAAGAAAACACCCAGAACCATAGATCCATCCTCAAACCACCCTAAACCTACCTGATGTTCTCCATAACCCGCAATTTACCCTTTTCCACCACGATGACAACGGAAAACCCAACAAAACACCCCAAAAAAGAACGAGACCACCCCAAAAACAGAAGAAAACCCTAAAAAAAAAAAAAAAAAAAAAAAAAAAAACCAGAAGAAATCCCCCAAAACCATAGATTCACACCCCCAAATTCCTTAAACTCACCTGATGTTCTCAAACCACAATTTACCCTTTTCCACCATGATGACCGAGAACCCCAACAAAACCCAACGGACAACCCCAAACACCTCAAAACTTCCCAAAAAGAACGGGATCAGCCAAAAAAAACAAAAGAAAACCCCAAAAACCATGAATCTGCCCCAAAAGTCCCCCTAAACCTACCTGAAGTTCTCCAAAACCCACTATTTACCTTTTTCCACCACGATGACAAAGGAAAACCCAACAAAACCCGTCGGAGACCCCATAACACGTCAAAAACACGCCAAAAAAGAACTGGATCAGGAAGAAAAAAACATATGAATTTTCCCCCAAAACCACCCTAAACTCACCTGATCTTCTCCAAAACCCACAATCCACTCCCATTGAACTTAACGACCAACGGGAACCCAACAAAATCCAATGGAGACCACAAAACACTTCAAAAACAACCCAAAAAAGAACGCGATCAACCCCAAACTGGAAGAAAATCCCAAAAGCCTTAGATCCACCCCAAAAGTCCCCCTAAACCTACCTGATGTTCTCCAAATCCCAAAGTCCACTCCTGACCACCATAAAAATCATTAGGAACCCAACAACACCGAACGGAAACCACAAAACACGTCAAACACAAGCCAAAAAACAACAGGATCACCCCAGAAAAAACAAGAAAATCCCAAAAGCCATAGATCCATCCCAAATGTCCCCCTAAACCTGCCTGATGTTCTCCAAAACCAACAATTTAAACTATTCCAACATGATGACCAATAAGAAGCCAACTAAAACCCAACGGAGACCACAAAACACGTCAAAAACACCCCAAAAATAAACAGGATCACCCCAGAAAACAAAAGAAAATCCCAAAGGGCATAGATCCACCCCAAATATCCCCCTAAACCTACCTGATGTTCTCCAAATCCCAAAGTCCACTCCCAACCACCATAAAACCAATTAGGAACACAAAAAAAACAATGGAGACCCCAAAAAACGGCATAAACGCCCCAAACAAGAACAGAATCACACCCAAAAACGAAAGAAAACCCCAAAGCCATAGATCCACCCCAAAAGTCCCCCTTAACCTACCTGATGTTCTCCAAAACCCACAATTTACACTTTTCCACCATGATGAACAATAAGAAGCCAAGTAAAACCCAACGGAGACCCCAAAAGACGTCAAAACCACCCCAAAAAAGAACACGATCACCACAAAAAAAAAAAAAAAAAAGAAGAAAACACCAAAACCATAGATCCACCCCAAAACCACCCTAAACCTACCTGATGTTCTCCAAAACCCACAATTTACAATTTTCCAACATGATGACCAACAAGAACCCAACTAAAACCCAACGGAGACCCAAAACACATCAAAACACGCCAAAAAAGAACTGGATCAGAAGAAAAAACCCCAATACCATGAATTTCCCCCCAAAACCACCCTAAACTCACCTGATCGTCTCCAAACCCCACAATCCACTCCCATTGAACTTAACGACGAACGACAACACAACGAAACCCAACGGAGACCCTAAAACACGTCAAAAAATACCCCAGAAAAGAACAGGATCACCCCAAAAAAACAGAAGAAAAACTCAAATACCATGAATCCACCCCAGAAGTCCCCCTAAACCTACCGGAAGTTCTCCAAAAATCGCAATTTACCATTTTCCACCACGATGACAACGGAAAACACAACAAAACCCAACGGAGACCACAAAACACGTCACAAACACCCCCAAAAACAATAGGATCACGCCCAAAAACGAAAGAAAATCCCCAAAACCATAGATCCACCCCAAAACCACCCTAAACCTAACTGATGTTCTCCAAATCCCAAAGTCCACTCCCAACCACCATAAAACCCTTTAGGAACCCAACAAACCCGACGGAGACACCAAACCACGGCATAAACACCCCAAAAAAGAACAGGATCATCCCAAAATAAACAGAAGTAAACCCCAAAAGCCATAGATCCACCCCAAAAGTCCCCTAAACCTACCTGATGTTCTCCAAAACCCACAATTTACCATTTTCCACAATGATGACAACGGAAAACCCAACGAAACCCAACAGAGACCCCAAAACACGTCAAAGACACCCCAAAAAAGAACACGATTACCCCCAAAAACGAAAGAAAACACCCAGAACCATAGATCCATCCTCAAACCACCCTAAACCTACCTGATGTTCTCCATAACCCGCAATTTACCCTTTTCCACCACGATGACAACGGAAAACCCAACAAAACACCCCAAAAAAGAACGAGACCACCCCAAAAACAGAAGAAAACCCTAAAAAAAAAAAAAAAAAAAAAAAAAAACAGAAGAAATCCCCCAAAACCATAGATTCACACCCCCAAATTCCTTAAACTCACCTGATGTTCTCCAAAACCCACAATTTACCCTTTTCCACCATGATGACCGAGAACCCAACAAAACCCAACGGACAACCCCAAACACCTCAAAAACTCCCAAAAAAGAACGGGATCAGCCAAAAAAAACAAAAGAAAACCCCAAAAACCATGAATCTGCCCCAAAAGTCCCCCTAAACCTACCTGAAGTTCTCCAAAACCCACTATTTACCTTTTCCACCACGATGACAAAGGAAAACCCAACAAAACCCGTCGGAGACCCCATAACACGTCAAAAACACGCCAAAAAAGAACTGGATCAGAAGAAAAAAACATATGAATTTTCCCCCAAAACCACCCTAAACTCACCTGATCTTCTCCAAAACCCACAATCCAACTCCCATTGAACTTAACGACCAACGGGAACCCAACAAAATCCAATGGAGACCACAAAACACTTCAAAAACAACCCAAAAAAGAACGCGATCAACCCCAAAACTGGAAGAAAATCCCAAAAGCCTTAGATCCACCCCAAAAGTCCCCTAAACCTACCTGATGTTCTCCAAATCCCAAAGTCCACTCCTGACCACCATAAAAATCATTAGGAACCCAACAACACCGAACGGAAACCACAAAACACGTCAAACACAAGCCAAAAAACAACAGGATCACCCCAGAAAAAACAAGAAAATCCCAAAAGCCATAGATCCATCCCAAATGTCCCCCTAAACCTGCCTGATGTTCTCCAAAACCAACAATTTAAACTATTCCAACATGATGACCAATAAGAAGCCAACTAAAACCCAACGGAGACCACAAAACACGTCAAAAACACCCCAAAAATAAACAGGATCACCCCAGAAAACAAAAGAAAATCCAAAGGGCATAGATCCACCCCAAATATCCCCCTAAACCTACCTGATGTTCTCCAAATCCCAAAGTCCACTCCCAACCACCATAAAACCAATTAGGAACACAAAAAAAAAACAATGGAGACCCCAAAAAACGGCATAAACGCCCCAAACAAGAACAGAATCACACCCAAAAACGAAAGAAAACCCCAAAGCCATAGATCCACCCCAAAAGTCCCCCTTAACCTACCTGATGTTCTCCAAAACCACAATTTACACTTTTCCACCATGATGAACAATAAGAAGCCAAGTAAAACCCAACGGAGACCCCAAAACACGTCAAAACCACCCAAAAAAAGAACACGATCACCACAAAAAAAAAAAAAAAAAAGAAGAAAACACCAAAACCATAGATCCACCCCAAAACCACCCTAAACCTACCTGATGTTCTCCAAAACCCACAATTTACAATTTTCCAACATGATGACCAACAAGAACCCAACTAAAACCCAACGGAGACCCAAAAACACATCAAAAACACGCCAAAAAAGAACTGGATCAGAAGAAAAAACCCCAATACCATGAATTTCCCCCCAAAACCACCCTAAACTCACCTGATCGTCTCCAAACCCACAATCCACTCCCATTGAACTTAACGACGAACGACAACACACGAAACCCAACGGAGACCCTAAAACACGTCAAAAATACCCCAGAAAAGAACAGGATCACCCCAAAAAAACAGAAGAAAAACTCAAATACCATGAATCCACCCCAGAAGTCCCCCTAAACCTACCGGAAGTTCTCCAAAAATCGCAATTTACCATTTTCCACCACGATGACAACGGAAAACACAACAAAACCCAACGGAGACCACAAAACACGTCACAAACACCCCCAAAAACAATAGGATCACGCCCAAAAACGAAAGAAAATCCCCAAAACCATAGATCCACCCCAAAACCACCCTAAACCTAACTGATGTTCTCCAAATCCCAAAGTCCACTCCCAACCACCATAAAACCCTTTAGGAACCCAACAAAACCCGACGGAGACACCAAACCACGGCATAAACACCCCAAAAAAGAACAGGATCATCCCAAAATAACAGAAGTAAACCCCAAAAGCCATAGATCCACCCCAAAAGTCCCCCTAAACCTACCTGATGTTCTCCAAAACCCACAATTTACCATTTTCCACAATGATGACAACGGAAAACCCAACGAAACCCAACAGAGACCCCAAAACACGTCAAAGACACCCCAAAAAAGAACACGATTACCCCCAAAAACGAAAGAAAACACCCAGAACCATAGATCCATCCTCAAACACCCTAAACCTACCTGATGTTCTCCATAACCCGCAATTACCCTTTTCCACCACGATGACAACGAAAACCCAACAAAACACCCCAAAAAAGAACGAGACCACCCCAAAAACAGAAGAAAACCCTAAAAAAAAAAAAAAAAAAAAAAAAAAAAACAGAAGAAATCCCCCAAAACCATAGATTCACACCCCCAAATTCCTTAAACTCACCTGATGTTCTCCAAAACCCACAATTTACCCTTTTCCCACCATGATGACCGAGAACCCAACAAAACCCAAACGGACAACCCCAAACACCTCAAAAACTTCCCAAAAAAGAACGGGATCAGCCAAAAAAAAACAAAAGAAAACCCCAAAAACCATGAATCTGCCCCAAAAGTCCCCTATAACCTACCTGAAGTTCTCCAAAACCCACTATTTACCTTTTTCCACCACGATGACAAAGGAAAACCCAACAAAACCCGTCGGAGACCCCATAACACGTCAAAAACACGCAAAAAAGAACTGGATCAGAAGAAAAAAACATATGAATTTTCCCCCAAAACCACCCTAAACTCACCTGATCTTCTCCAAAACCCACAATCCACTCCCATTGAACTTAACGACCAACGGGAACCCAACAAAATCCAATGGAGACCACAAAACACTTCAAAAACAACCCAAAAAAGAACGCGATCAACCCCAAAACTGAAGAAAATCCCAAAAGCCTTAGATCCACCCCAAAAGTCCCCTAAACCTACCTGATGTTCTCCAAATCCCAAAGTCACTCCTGACCACCATAAAAATCATTAGGAACCCAACAACACCGAACGGAAAACCACAAAACTCAAAACAAACACAAGCCAAAAAACAACAGGATCACCCCAGAAAAAACAAGAAAATCCCAAAAGCCATAGATCCATCCCAAATGTCCCCCTAAACCTGCCTGATGTTCTCCAAAACCAACAATTTAAACTATTCCAACATGATGACCAATAAGAAGCCAACTAAAACCCAACGGAGACCACAAAACACGTCAAAAACACCCAAAAATAAACAGGATCACCCCAGAAAACAAAAGAAAATCCCAAAGGGCATAGATCCACCCCAAATATCCCCCTAAACCTACCTGATGTTCTCCAAATCCCAAAGTCCACTCCCAACCACCATAAAACCAATTAGGAACACAAAAAAAACAATGGAGACCCCAAAAAACGGCATAAACGCCCCAAACAAGAACAGAATCACACCCAAAAACGAAAGAAAACCCCAAAGCCATAGATCCACCCCAAAAGTCCCCCTTAACCTACCTGATGTTCTCCAAAACCCACAATTTACACTTTTCCACCATGATGAACAATAAGAAGCCAAGTAAAACCCAACGGAGACCCCAAAACACGTCAAAACCACCCCAAAAAAGAACACGATCACCACAAAAAAAAAAAAAAAAAAGAAGAAAACACCAAAACCATAGATCCACCCCAAAACCACCCTAAACCTACCTGATGTTCTCCAAAACCCACAATTTACAATTTTCCAACATGATGACCAACAAGAACCCAACTAAAACCCAACGGAGACCCAAAAACACATCAAAAACACGCCAAAAAAGAACTGGATCAGAAGAAAAAACCCCAATACCATGAATTTCCCCCCAAAACCACCCTAAACTCACCTGATCGTCTCCAACCCCACAATCCACTCCCATTGAACTTAACGACGAACGACAACACAACGAAACCCAACGGAGACCCTAAAACACGTCAAAAATACCCCAGAAAAGAACAGGATCACCCCAAAAAAACAGAAGAAAAACTCAAATACCATGAATCCACCCCAGAAGTCCCCCTAAACCTACCGGAAGTTCTCCAAAAATCGCAATTTACCATTTTCCACCACGATGACAACGGAAAACACAACAAAAACCCAACGGAGACCACAAAACAC